>NW_028318750.1:0-68844 GCF_062004578.1 Staurois parvus | reverse complement strand
AAAGTGCAGCCGAGAACCGGCACTTGCATTTTCCTGTGATCAGCGTGTCATTGGACACCGCTGATCACGTGGTAAAAGGCCGGTGGGATCGGCCTTTCACCACATCTCGTGATCAGCTGTGTCCGTAGGACACAGCGATCACGGAGATCGCCGGGTGCGCGCCCCCTGGGGCGCGCAGGAGAGCGCGTTCTGGGAGGACGTCATATGACGTCCACTCAGAACTGGCCGGCCGCGGTGAAGCCGTCATTCGGCTATGCGCGGTCGGCAAGTGGTTAAACTCTCCAGTATCTTCCCAACCATAGAAGTTACACTCACAGATCTATAAATACTTGGTAAAGATTTTGACACCTTTTTAAATATTGGCCCCACATTGGCCTTACGCCAATCCAGTGGTACTATGCCAGTCATTAAAGAATCCCTAAAAATGAGAAACAATGGCTTTGAAATGACAGAGCTGAATTCTTTAAGGCCCCCGTGGGTGTATGCCATCCGGTCCAGGGGCTTTATTCACCTTTATTCTGTCTAATAATTTTGGATCATATCAGTTGTGAGCCAATGTGGATCATCTGGAACTGTGTCAGTACCACCCCCCATTATGGACAAGAGCCCCCCCCCCATGCTCCTTTGTATACACAGAGCTGAAGAAGGTATGAAATAAATTTGCCTTTTCTTTGCCCCCAGTCACCCTCTCTAGATGATTCTGTAAAGGACCTACATGTTCGGACCGGACCTTTTTACTATTAATATATTTGAAGAATTTTTTGGGGTTGGTCCTGCTATCTTTTGCAATCTGTCGTTCATTTTCAATTTTTGCGCCTTTATTTCCTTTTTGCATATTCTATTATATTCTTGTAATGTGTAAACGATGATCGCGTTCCTTCATTTTTATAATTTATAAAAGCTCTTTTCTTATTATCTATAGCTTTTTTAACTTTGGCCGTAAGCCACATAGGTTTGATTTTTAGCCTTTTAAACTTGTTGCCCATGGGAATATATTTTGCAGTGTGTGTGCAGTGTGCAGCCCATCGTTTGGTGTAGCCTGCTTTGTGTGCTGCTCTTATCCCTGGCCCCTTGCTCTGCCCCTGACCTACCCCAAGTAAGGTGGGCATGGCCAGTAGGGTGTCCTCAAATTTCAATTTGAAAATCTGGTCACCTTAAATCGGAGTACCCAGTGAAAACCCATATAAGCACAAGGAGAACATGGAAACTCCATGTAGATAGTGTCCTGGCAAGATTGAAGCTCCAGTGCTGCAAGCCAGAAGTGGTAACCACTTAGTGACTTTGCTGCCCACCTTATTCCCCGCTCCCTTGGCAGCCATGACTTTCCTTCACTGTCCAATGCTCTGGAATGTGGTTAGACCATGCCGTCCTCCCTTGTAAAGTAGGATTGTTGGTTGGAGATCTGTGACTGGCCAAGCAGTAAGGTGAAGCAGCTTCAGGGGGCCAGTCTCATGGAGAAGAGGAATCCTATGGGAGTGATGAATAAGGTAAGTAGACTGATGTACCTAGATTGCTAAACTGGATGGACAGAATTACAAATTTTTGGGTATTTCAACTTTGTATTTGGATATCTTCCAAGATATGGTAACACCGTGTTCTAAATCACCGGCTCTGAGAGATTAATACGTATTATTTCCTGCCAGAGCCACGCGCACCTTCTGGCTTCTCAGGTAACATAATGATCAGCATCTGGTCTAAGCAGACAGATAATTAGAAAGTGATTTTAAAGTAACAGCATCTGCCAGACGGTCCTATGGGGCCAACACTTTTAAGGGCTGAATGGGAGCCACACTAAGCTCACAATGTAGAGCACGCGTGACAATCTCATTATAAAAGACAAGGACGACCCACCACAGCAAGTTCCACATAGACAGCTCTCTGTGCATCTCCATTGGCGGTAGTTTAAATGCAAGTCTTATTTTTAATGAAAGGATTTCTGTTAATTGCTCTCAGGGATTACTTGGCCCCCAGTGGAAAAAATTAAATTGGCCCATTAGAAGGTAGACTTTTAATCACTTGATAATGTAGAGCTCTGTAGCACATGATTAGATGGGAGCCCATAGCACACTGCTGAAATGGCAGAGGTGAACTGATCATGGGCAGTTACTGGATATACTCTATGGCCAAAGGTTTGTGAACACCTGACCATCATATTTATGTGTGTTAGACATTCCAGTCCAAAACCATGGGCATATGGAGCTGAAACCCCCCCCCCCCTATATTTATTCAAGCGTGTTAGACATTCCAGTCCAAAACCATGGGCATATGGAGCTGATACCCGCCCCCTATATTTATGTAAGCGTATTAGACATTCCAGTCCAAAACCATGGGCATATGGAGCCGAATCTTCCCCCCAGGGGCAGACTGACCATTTGGAACCTTGGGCATTGGCCGAGGGCCCAGAGTCAGTTGAGGGCCCCATGAGATGCCCCTGGTACCTTTTTCATAGGCTTTTTTGAGTTTGGGCAAGGACACAGGGGCCCCATGATCCCCTATTGCCCGAGGGCCCCATGAGTTGTCAGTCCGCCCCTGCCCCCCCTATATTTATGTAAGCATGTTAGACATTCCAGTCCAAAACCATGGGCATATGGAGCTGATACCCCCCTCCCTATATTTATGTAAGCGTGTTAGACATTCCAGTCCAAAACCATGGGCATATGGAGCCGATACCCCCCCCCAGGGGCGGACTGACCATTTGGAACCTCGGGCACTGCCTGAGGGCCTGGGGTCAGTAGGGGACCCCATGAGATGCCCCTGGTACCTTTTTCATAGGCTTTTTTGAGTTTGGGCAAGGACACAGGGGCCCCATGATCCCCTAGTGCTTGGGAGCCCCATGAGTTGTCAGTCCGCCCCTGCCCCCCCCCCCCATATTTATGTAAGCATGTTAGACATTCCAGTCCAAAACCATGGGCATATGGAGCTGATACCCCCCCCCCCTATATTTATGTAAGCGTGTTAGACATTCCAGTCCAAAACCATGGGCATATGGAGCCGATACCCCCCCCCCCCCAGGGGCGGACTGACCATTTGGAAGCTCGGGCACTGCCTGAGGGCCTGGGGTCAGTAGGGGGCCCCATGACATGCCCCTGGTACCTTTTTCATAGGCTTTTTTGAGTTTGGGCAAGGACACAGGGGCCCCATGATCTCCTATTGCCCGGGGGCCCCATGAGTTCTAAGTCCACCCTTGCCCCCCCCCCCCCATATTTATGTAAGCATGTTAGACATTCCAGTCCAAAACCATGGGCATATGAAGCTGATACCCCCCCCCCCCTGTATTTATGTAAGCGTTTTAGACATTCCAGTCCAAAACCATGGGCATATGGAGCCGATACCCCCCCCCCCCAGGGGCAGACTGACCATTTGGAACCTTGGGCACTGCCCAAGGGCCCGGGGTCAGTAGGGGGCCCCATGAGATGCCCCTGGTACCTTTTTTATAGGCTTTTTTGAGTTTGGGCAAGGAGACAGGGGCCCCATGATCCCCTATTGCTTGGGGGCCCTATGAGTTGTCAGTCCGCCTCTCCCCCCCTATATTTATGTAAGCATGTTAGACAGGTACTTGTCTCTTAATTCACCGGATTTATATATATATATATATATATATATATATATATATATATATATATATGTTTTTGTTTTTTTTTAGATATATATTTAAATAAAACATATGAAAAATATATATTTATTTATATATATATATATATATATATATATATAAATAAATCCGGTGAATTAACAGACAAGTACCGTTAGACATTCCAGTCCAAAACCGTGGGCATATGGACTGATACCCCCCCCCCTATATTTATGTAAGCGTGTTAGACATTCCAGTCCAAAACCATGGGCATATGGAGCTGATACCTCCCCCCCCCCCCCCACACACACACCTTTATGGCTATCAGCGATGGGCTCAAATGTGTTTGGATTCTAGTCCAAACCTGCCAGGGCTACCATGCAAGGAAGTATAGAACGTAGCAAAAAAGAAAACCAAGGGTCAGCATGACTGGGGCAACAAGGGAATCAGGGTAGAGATAGGGTTAATTTAAAAATACTGGAGTTGGGAGGTACTAACTGTAACTGTTGCTTTCAATTGGAGAGGAGGGGCTGCAAGGAGGGTCTTCTAGGCAGGTAGGTAATTTCCTGACATCCGGAGAAGAACCGTGGAAGAAGAATGTTCCACCCTCCTTCCGCTTGTATTGCATCCAGTTCCTTGGTTGGTTTTAGCAGTGTGGTGGTTTGAGTCTTTGGAGGTGTTTTAAATTCTGCTCTGATTTATTATATTAGGGACCCATCTAAGGTATGGAGTCCCCAGTGCAATGCTAGTTAATGGTGGGTTAACTGGAAAGTTGAAGAGAGGTATCTGCAGAGAGTTGGGTTTGTCCCGGAGCTGCTGTGGTGCAGCTGGTGACTGTGTAAGCAGGTATGCAGATACAAAAGTGGATGTTTGATATTTTGTGCCTCCAAAGATCGGCAACCTTTTGTTAATTGTTACGGTTATCATTAACATTGTTTCTGTTTTAAGGAATGTTTGTTAGACATGAATATTTATTAATAAATGGCCGCTGTGACCAATTTTTCTCCACAAAATGGTGTTGTGGTGGTTACTACAGTAAAGTCGGGATCAGTGGTGTGGGGAAGCATTGCGATTAGGTAAGCCATCACTACTCACCGCCAATCACCAGCTGCCAAATCAATCCCAGCTCCGCAGCCACACGACTACAAGGGATATGCATTTGTGCCGCTGTGAGGTGGGGAAGTCCTTGGCTGGTTGAGGGTGACCAATGAAGGCTTTCTGGCAGGATAACTCAGGCAGGTTCAGACCAGGGGCGGACTGACAACTCATGGGGACCCCAGGCAATAGGGTATCATGGGGCCCCTGTGTCCTTGTTCAAACTCAAAAAAGCCTATGAAAAAGGGACCAGGGGCCTCTCATGGGGCCCCCTACTGACCCCGGGCCCTCGGGCATTGCCCGAGTTTCCAAATGGTCAGTCCGCCACTGGTTCAGACTAGGATCTAAACATTTCTAAACTCCCTAGTGACTGCAATAGCCTCCACCATTCGGGAAGGCTTTCCACAAGTTTAGGGGTGGTGTGTCTATGAGAATCTGTGCCAATTTTTGAGGTCAGGTACTTCTGTTGAATAAGAAGACCTGACTCACAATTGGTGTTCCAATTCATCCCAATGCTGTGGTGTGCCCAGGGTATGGCATGAGTGTCATGTGCCCTAAGTGCCCAATTTGTGCCTATTTGGGAGATCGGGTACTATTGTTGGACGAGAAGACCTGGCTCACAATCGTTGTTCCAAGTGTGGAGTAGTGGAGTGGAGTATACAGGGTATGGCATGTATGACATTTGCCTGGGTGCCACTTGAAGAGGGGTGCAGCACTACTCAACAGTAGAAATGGTCGGGGATGCCTATAGGGGGTGCAGGCAGCCCTCCCTGGTCAGTAGGGGAGCCTGTTCAGGACAGGAGCAGGCACTGAAGAGCATGTCTGCTGAAATAAAATGGAGGGTACACTAATGCATTTTGGGTGCTTTTGATGTGCGTGTGTGTGTGTGGGGGGGGTATACACCATTCCCTCCTCAGCACTTCATTAAAAACCTATTAGTGTTTTTCTGCTTATGACGGATATACAGTGACAACTCTTACCCTGTATGTAGGAAAGATGAAGACTTCACCCCAAAAAAAAAAAAAAGAATCAACACAAGGGACATATCACACTAAGTGAATTATGTCCTTTGTGCTGATTGTCCTTTTTGTGTTTTTCACTAAACATAGACTTTAATTCATGATAATGACAATGAACACAGGTGCCTGACCTCAACACATAGGGGTGTATTTATTGGATTTATACATTTATAGAACATTTGCACAATCGTTTGTCTTGTGAAACTACATTTACATTCGTTCTGTGTGAATGGGGACAAAATGAAATGTTACTAGTCTTTTTTTCTCTCCAGCTCGAATGTTATTCATTCCTGAGTGAATCAGGAAAATACTGTTTAATAATCACTAGATGGAGCTGATGATTGTAGAAAATAAATACTTGTTGCCAGCTCCATCTAGCAGCCATAATGTAGCATTTTCTGAACTACTCTATTTTGTATGAATGAGTAACATCCAACCTGGATAGAAAATAGTCGAATAACACAAAGCGATTCTAAAGGCTTAAAAGTAAAAAAAAATGAAATAACAAACATGTCTATACTTACCTGTTGTGTGCAGTAGTTTTGCCCAGAGCAGCCCAGATCCTCCTCTTCTTGGGTCCCTCTAAGGCAGTGGTTCTCAACCTTCCTAACCCAGCGACCCTTTAATACAGTTCCTCATGTTGTGGTGACCCCCAACCATAAAATTATTTACCCAGTAATTATAATTCATGAAGTGTCGTTTTACCTCCAATACTGCTGCTTTCAACACAGTAGCTGCTTTTAACAGAGTAGCTGCTTTCAACATAGCAGCTGCTTTCTACACAGTAGCTGCTCTTTACACATTGGAAATATGTGTTTTCTGATGATCTTAGGGGACCCCTGTGAAAGGGTCGTTCGACCCCCAAAGGAGTCGCGACCCACAGGTTGAGAACCATTGCTCTAAGGCTCCCCTGGCCCCTCCCCCCTGTCAGGTGCCCCCGCTGCAAGCAGCTTCCCATGGGGGCACCCGAGCATGCACACTCCCCAGCTGCTGCTCCACGTGTCCATTCACACACAGAGCTGTGGTTCGGCCCCGCCCCCCTCCTTCTTCTCATTGGCTCACTGGCTGGGATTGACAGCAGCAGAATCCAATGGCTCTCAGTGCTGTCTCAGCCGGTGAAGAGAGGGAGTCCCCGAATAGCTGAGACTCCAGTGCACATCTGGCTTGAAAGGCGGCTTAGGTGAGTTTTGGGAGGGCTGGGGGGGGGATGCTGCACAGAGAAGGTTTTTTACCCTTATGCATAGAATGTATGAAGGTAAAATACCTTGAACCTTTACAACCACTTTAAATGTTTCCCCAGTTCACACAGGAGGAATGTGCATGCAGTTTCACAGGATGAATAGCTCTGCAAATATTTTTCTAAATACACCCCATAGTCTGAATTAACCCTTACTCTCCTTGCTGTAAGATAAAGGAGGAATCAGAGACCAGAGGAATCGTCCCCATTGTGGGACTTTCTTAGTTTCCATTGGATTCTAAGTTGAAGGCCAGGCTAATAAAACGATAGCAAGGACCTTATTTGGCTTTTCTTTCTTTGAAGGTACAGTAATTCTATTTGCTTCATCTTTTCTTTTCCACAACTCTCTTCACTTTACTCTGTCTTGGCGGGATTGAGTCAATCTTTCATTTTAGGAGTCCAGTTTGTGTGGGTGTGCCATAGATGATCGATGGTCCTCCTCTGGGTATTCCCTGCCGTGGTGTCCAGTCCATTCTTGGTTTCAATTTCTCGAAGGCCACTTTAATAAAACTATATCTGTATCCTGACTTGAGGTTATGCTTCTTTTTTTTTCTTTTTTTGGAAGATAATGATTTTTGCATCATTGACCTTTTCTTTCTTTTGTTTTTAATGCCTCTTCTTAGTTTCGTCTATCTTGGAGGCATTGAGTTGATATTTCATCTCTAGAGTTCGCGGTGTGTCAGAGTGAGTCCCTCAAGGGATGTCCAGTCCATTAACTGTGAATTTGGCAGAACCGTCCTCATCCTGGGGCTTCCTTCGTTTATCTTGGCTTCCAAGCTGAAATACCCTTTAAATAAAACTATAACAATGCCCTCGCTAGAAATTATTCTTGTTAATTCATTATTTGAAGATAGCTCTAAGATAATTCTATTTGCTTTTTTTTTGTAATATTTCATTTCACTTTGTTATGTCTTTGAGGTATTGAGTCAATTTTTCATCTTGTATGTGAGGATGTGTCCCACAGGAGATATATGATTTATAGGACAATCAGTGGTCCTCTCCAGATACTCCCTGCACTGCCATTCAGAACATTAACCGTGAGTTTGGCAGAATCATCCCCATTGTGGGAACACTGTAGTTTTTCTTAATTGTTTTTCCTTCTTTGAAGATAATTCTGTTTTCATTATTTAATCTTTTTTTTTTTTTCAAATACTAATGGTGCAGCGCAAGCTCACCACCTGATGTGTGAAGGTTTGATGATCCCTTGTGTGTTAATACCACAACCACAGTGCTGCAAATTTACATGACAGTGCCATTCAGAGAAAAAACAAACAAGGACAAAAATAAATAAATAAATAAATAATAATAAAAAGAAAAAAATATATATATATATTATACAGACAACCAGGAGCGGACTGACAACTCATGGGGCCGCCGGGCAATAGGGGATCATGGGGCCCCTGTGTCCTTGCCCAAACTCAAAAAAGCCTATGAAAAAGGTACCAGGGGCATCTCATGGGGCCCCCTACTGACCCCGGGCCCTCGGGCAGTGCCCGAGTTTCCAAATGGTCAGTCTGCCCCTGCAGCCAACATTAAACTTAAACATATAATAATAAATCCCGTGCTTCCTAATAAGTAATAACAATAAATAAATCAGCAGCAAAGTGGCTAAATGGTTAGCACTTCCACCTGGCAGTACTGGGGTCTTTGGTTCGAATCCCAACCTTGGCACCACCTGCCTGGAGTTTGTATGTTCTCCCTGTGCCTGTGGGTTTCTCCGTGTACTCCGGTTTCCTCCCACACTCCAAAGACAATGCTGGTAGGTTAACTGGATCCTATCTAAATTAGCCGTAGTATGTATATATGTGAGTTAGGGACTTTAGATTCTGCGCCCCTTGAGGGTTAGGGACTGAGGTGAATGTACAATATATATATGTAGAGCACTGCGTAAACTGACAGCGGTATATAAGACCTGAAATAAATAAATATATGCTGGTGCAAAGTGTATAACTAAATATACATAAAAAAGTCCACAAAATTTGTGAATAATCAGTATATTGATGAATATGTGTGTAAGATCGATCCTTGATTCCAAAGATTTCACCACTGTGATATAAAGTATCTCTTGTGCTCCGCCATCCATGTAAAATGGCGGCTCACCTTCATATGAGACCCATATTCTCATATAGGTCAGACTCGCTTTGTGTATCAGACTCCGGCGGGCTATATCCTACTCTCCCTCCACTCCTGGATCTCTCCAGTGGATATTTAAGAGCTCTCAGTCAAAACCAGGGGCGGACTGACCATTTGGGAACTCGGGCACTGCCCGAGGGCCCGGGGTCAGTAGGGGGCCCCATGAGATGCCCCTGGTACCTTTCATAGGCTTTTTTTGAGTGTGGGCGAGGACACAGGGGCCCCATGATCCCCTATTGCCCAGGGGGGCCCCATGAGTTGTCAGTCCGCCCCTGGTCAAAACTATAGCTGGTTCACAGGAAAGAATAAGAGAAGGGGGGCCACCCATAGTGTAGTTGATTAAATAAGAGAATGCCACTCACATTAACAAAGATAAAATCAGGCTCATCTGCATTCCAACAGTGAAGAAAACCACCTTCTGGTCTCGGCCGCGACCAGAAGTGACGCCATCCAGCTCCATCCTCTGATGTGTTGCGTCACAGGCCACATGACACATGGCACCTCGACCAAACAGCTCAATTTTGTTCAAGTATCACCGTATTGTACTCCTTAAAAACAACCACACCATCTTTTTCCAGAGCCGCCTGTATTTCTTTTGAGGTTGCCTGTGGGGTTTTTCTTTGAATCCTGGACAATTCTTCTGTCAGTTGTGGCTGCAATCTTTCTTGGTCTACCTGACCTTGGCTTGGTATCAAGCAGGGGCGGACTGACCCTTTGGGAACTAGGGCACTGCCCGAGGGCCCGTGGTCAGTAGGGGGTCCCATGAGATGCCCCTGGTACCTTTTTCATAGGCTTTTTTGAGTTTGGGCAAGGACACAGGGGCCCCATGATCCCCTACTGCCCGGGGGCCCCATGAATTGTCAGTCCGCCCCTGGTATCAAGAGATCCCCAAACTTTCCACTTCTTAATAGGTGATCTAACAGTACTGATTTGCATATTCAAGGCTTTGGACATCTTTATATGTCCTTTTCCAACTTTATGAAGTTCCATTACCTTGTTACGCAGGACTTTTGACAGTTCTTTTCTGATCCCAATGGCTCAGTATCTAGCTCAGTCAGTGCTTCCATGTAAGAGCTAACAAACTCATTGACTATTTATACACCGACACTAACTGCAATTTAAAAAGCCACAGATGTGGGACATTAACCTCTAATTGGCATTGTAACCCGTGTGTGTCACCTTGTGTGTCTGTACCAAGGCCAAACATTCCAGGGGGTAGAGACTTCTGATCTGGGGGCGGAGACTTCTGATCCGGGGGGCGGAGACTTCTGATCTGGGCAATTTGGGTGATTTCTGTGATCACTATGATTTAAAAAGGAGCCAAACAACTATGTGATAATAAATGGCTTCATAGGATCCTCATCCTTCAATAAAAGAGCATTTTTTGGCATGATCAGTCATATTTTCAATATCAATGCCAAAATTTAAAAATTTCTGCCAGGGTATGCAAACTTTTAAGCACAACTGTTGAGTTATTCTTAAAGCAATACTAAAGGCTAGTTTTGTATTTTTGCAGTGTGCGCAGTGGTTTTGCACAGTGCAGCCTGGATCCTCCTCTTCTCGGGTCCCCCGCCTGTGCTCCTGGCTCCACCTTTCTGTTAGGTGCCCCCATAGCAAACAGCTTGCTATGGGGGCACCCGATTAGGCTGTTCCCAAGCTGCTGCTCCATGTGTCCATTCACATACTGGGCCGCTGCTTGGCCCCACCCCCTCGCTCTCCTCATTGGCTGACTGGCTGTGATTGACAGCAGCGGCAGTCAATGGTTCTTGCTTGCTGTCTCAGCCAATGAGGAGCCGAGGCTGTTGTGTACATTGATGGATCTCGATGGGGCTGGGAGGGGGCTGCACACAGGTTTTTTACCTTCATGCATAGAATACATAAAGGTAAAAAACCTTGAGCTTTTACAACCACTTTAAGCATTTAGACTCAGCATTTAAGGCAACGCACAAGTAATTTTCACTACATTTATTTTTTTTTAATGTCTCTTCTTACTTTTTTCTGTCTTGGTGGCATTGGGGGAGTTTTACTAAATCTGGAGAACTCAGAATGTGCCCTCAAGGAGCTTACCATCTAGGGCCCCTGACTCACATTCATACATACACATACTAAGGCCAATTTAGACAGGAGCCAATTAACCTACCAGCATGTCTTTGGAGTTTGGGAGGAAACCAGAGTACCTGTAGGAAACCTATGCAGGCACAGGGAGGCTTCCAGTTTGAAGGCCCCTTTAATAAAACTCTAACAATGCCCTCACTTGACTTTATTTTCACTTTTTGCTTGCATTGAAGATAATTTTGAGATAATTTTATTTGCCTCATTGATCTTTTTTTTTTAAATCTCCTCTTTTTGTCTCCTCTTACTTTCTTCTGTCTTGGTGGCATTGGGGGAGTTTTACCAAATCTGGAGAACTCAGAGTGTGCCCTCAAGGAGCTTACCATCTAGGGCCCCTGACTCACATTCATACATACACATACTAAGGCCAATTTAGACAGGAGCCAATTAACCTACCAGCATGTCTTTGGAGTTTGGGAGGAAACCAAAGTACCTGGAGGAAACCTATGCAGGCACATGGAGGCTTCCAGTTTGAAGGCCCCTTTAATAAAACTCTAACAATGCCCTCACTTGACTTTATTTTCACTTTTTGCTTGCATTGAAGATAATTTTGAGATAATTTTATTTGCCTCATTGATCTTTTGTTCTTCTCACTTTGTTCTGTCTTAATGGTTGTTAGTCGATCTTTCATCTTTGGAGTCCATAGTATGTGAGAGTGTGTCCCTCTGGAGACACATAGATAATCGATTGTCCTCTCCAGGTTTTCTGCAGTGGTGTCCAGTCCATTCTTGGTTTCTAAGTTGAAGGCCTTTATATCTGTGTCCTCACTTGACCTTAATCTTTTCATTTATTTAAAGATAATCCTATTTGGACCATTGATCTTTTTTTTTTTAAAGCCTCTTCTTACTTTCTACTGTTTTGGTGGCATTGAGTCCAGGGGCAGACTGACAACTCATGGGGCCCCTGAGCAATAGAGGATCATGGAGCCCCTGTGTCCTTGCCCAAACTCAAAAAAGCCTATGAAAAAGGTACCAGGGGCATCTCATGGGGCCCCTACTGACCCCAGGCCCTCGGGCAGTGCCCAAGTTTCCAAATGGTCAGTTCGCCCCTAATTGAGTCATTCTTTCAACTTTGGAGTCCACAGTATGTGAGGGTGTGTTCTTCCGGTGGTGTCCAGTTCATTAACTGGGAGTTTGGCAGAATCTCCCCTATTGTGGGCCTTTGTTAGTTTCTCATGGTTTCAAAATCGGAGGCCAAATAATAAAACTATAATACAAGATCATTCTATTTGCCCCTTTCGTAATAACTCTTCTCACTTTGTTCTCTCTTGGTGGCTTTGGCTCAATGTTTCGTCTTCAGAGTCCCCAGTATGTGAGGATATGTACCTCTGCAGAAACATGTATGATTCATAGAACAATCACTGGTCCTCTCTAGGAATTCCCTGTAGTGCCGTCCAGTCCATTAACTGAGTTTGGCTAATTTGTTTCTTTCGGTTTCCAAGTTAAAGATACCTTTAATTAAGCTCCTGCATAACAATGTTCTCACCAGGGGTGGACTGACAACTCATGGGGCCCCCGGGCAATAGGGGATCATGGGGCCCCTGTGTCCTTGCCCAAACTCAAAAAAGCCTATGAAAAAGGTACCAGGGGCATCTCATGGGGCCCCCTACTGACCCCGGGCCCTAGGGCAGTGACCGAGTTTCCAAATGGTCAGTTCGCCCCTAATTGAGTCAATCTTTCAACTTTGGAGTCCACAGTATGTGAGGGTGTGTTCTTCCAGTGGTGTCCAGTTCATTAACTGTGAGTTTTGCAGAATCGCCCCTATTGTGGGCCTTTCTTAGTTTCTCATGGTTTCAAAATCGGAGGCCAAATAATAAAACTATAATACAAGATCATTCTATTTGCCCCTTTTCGTAATAACTCTTCTCACTTTGTTCTTTCTTGGTGGCTTTGACTCAATGTTTCGTCTTCAGAGTCCCCGGTATGTGAGGATATGTACCTCTGCAGAAACATGTATGATTCATAGAACAATCACTGGTCCTCTCTAGGAATTCCCTGTAGTGCCGTGCAGTCCATTAACTGAGTTTGGCTAATTTGTTTCTTTCGGTTTCCAAGTTAAAGATACCTTTAATTAAGCTCCTGCATAACAATGTTCTCACCAGGGGCGGACTGACAACTCATGGGGCCCCCGGGCAATAGGGGATCATGGGGCCCCTGTGTCCTTGCCCAAACTCAAAAAAGCCTATGAAAAAGGTACCAGGGGCATCTCATGGGGCCCCCTACTGACCCCGGGCCCTCGGGCAGTGACCGAGTTTCCAAATGGTCAGTTCGCCCTTAATTGAGTCATTCTTTCAACTTTGGAGTCCACAGTATGTGAGGGTGTGTTCTTCCAGTGGTGTCCAGTTCATTAACTGTGAGTTTTGCAGAATCGCCCCTATTGTGGGCCTTTCTTAGTTTCTCATGGTTTCAAAATCGGAGGCCAAATAATAAAACTATAATACAAGATCATTCTATTTGCCCCTTTTCGTAATAACTCTTCTCACTTTGTTCTTTCTTGGTGGCTTTGACTCAATGTTTCGTCTTCAGAGTCCCCGGTATGTGAGGATATGTACCTCTGCAGAAACATGTATGATTCATAGAACAATCACTGGTCCTCTCTAGGTATTCCCTGTAGTGCCCTGCAGTCCATTAACTGAGTTTGGCTAATTTGTTTCTTTCTGTTTACAAGTTAAAGATACCTTTAATTAAGCTCCTGCATAACAATGTTCTCACCAGGGGCGGACTGACAACTCATGGGGCCCCCGGGCAATAGGGGATCATGGGGCCCCTGTGTCCTTGCCCAAACTCAAAAAAGCCTATGAAAAAGGTACCGGGGCATCTCATGGGGCCCCCTATTGTCCCCGGGCCCACGGGCAGTGCCCGAGTTTCCAAATGGTCACTCCGCCCCTGGTCCTCACTTGACTTTACTTTTGCTATTTTTTTATATCTTTGAAGATAGTTTTGTTTGCTTCTTTGATCTTTTTTTTTGTAATGCCCCCTTTCATTTTGTTCTGTCTTTGTGGTATTGAGTGGATCTTTCATCTTCAGAGCTCAAAGTATGTTGGGTTGTATCTCTCTAGTGGTGTCTAGTCTATTAACTGTGGGCAGGCATGTCTCCACTGTAAGAGTTCCTAAAGCTGGCCATAGATGGATCAAAATTCAGCCGGTTCGGAAAGGACCAGCCGAATTTCAATCTATGGCTGTTTCTGTTCATGACACGTCCTTCGAATGATTGACACTCTCAAACAGGCTTGTTGGAAAAATGTTACTTGATCAGCACTGCAGCAAATTGCCTACAGCACTGATCAGTGTATTCTGACCGTGGAGGATTCCCTCATCCACTTCAACTGTGTGGATGGGGGAATCCGTTCAGTTTTTTTCCAGCAGCCCTTTGACAGATCAAGAAAAAAACGAATGTATGGCCAACTTTGGTTTTCTTGGTTTCCAGTTTGAAAGCCTCTTTAAGAAAACTGTAACAATTCCCTCACATGACTTTATTATTTCTGTTTTTGTTTCTTTGAGGATAATTCTTTTTGTTTCATTGTTCTTTTTTTTTTTGCAATGCCCTTTCTCACTTTGTTCTGTCATGGAGGTATTAACTCAATTTTTCATCTTCACAGGCCGCAGTTTTTGTGAGTGTTTTTTACCAGAGACCTTCAGTATATATGATTTATATAACAATCAATACTCTTGCAGTGCTATCCATTGCATTCACTGTGAGTTTGGAAGAATTGTCCCCATTATGGGAATTTCTTAGCTTCTCTTGGTTACAACTTGAATTCCCCACTGAGAAATCTATAACCATGTCCTCAGTTTCAAGAGTTTATTATTATTATTTATTAGAGGTACTTATATAGTGCTGACAATTTACGCAACACTATACATGTGTACAGTGAGGAACAGAAGTATTTGAACCCCCTGAGATTTTGCAAGTTCTCCCACTTAGAAATCATGGAGGGGTCTGACATTCACATTGTAGGTGCATTCCCACTCTGAGAGACAGAATTTAAAAAACAAATTCAGGAAATCCCATTGTATGATTTGTAAAGAATGTATTTGTCTTGCACTGCTGAACAGAAGTATTTGAACACCTAAGAAACAGCAAGAATTCTGGCTCTCAATGACCTGTTACTGTGCCTATAAAAAGTCCACCTCTACTCCACTCATTAATCTAACTTAGTAGCACGTGTCTGAGCTCTATAAAGACACCTGTCCACCCCACAGTCAGTCAGACGCCAACTACTACCATGGGCAAGACCAAAGAGCTGTCAAAAGACACCAGAGATAAAATTGTGGGCCACCACATGGCTGGAAAGGGCTACGGGGCAATTGCCAAGCAGCTTGGTGAAAATAGATCAACTGTTGGAGCAATTGTTAGAAAATGGAAGAGGCTAAAGACGACTGTCAGTCTCCCTCGGACTGGGGCTCCATGTAAGATCTCACCTCGTGGGGCATCACTGATGATAAGAAAGGTGAGGAATAAGCCCAGAACTACAAGGGAGGAGCTGGTCAATGACATGAAGAGAGCTGGGACCACAGTTTCAAAGGTCACTGTCGGTAGAACACTACGCCGTCATGGTTTCCAATCATGCATTGCACGGAAGGTTCCCCTGCTCAAGTCATCACATGTCCAGGTCTGTCTGAAGTTTGCCAATGACCATCTGGATGATCCAGAGGAGGCATAGGAGAAAGTCATGTGGTCAGATGAGACCAAAGTAGAACTTTTTGGTCTAAACTTCACTCGTCGTGTTTGGAGGAAAAAGGATGAGTTGCATCCCAAGAACACCATCCCTACTGTGAAGCATGGGTGGTAACATCATGCTTTGGGGGTGCTTTTCTGCAAAGGGGACAGGACGACTGCACTGTATTAAGGAGAGGATGAATGGGGCCATTTATTGTGAGATTTTGAGCAACAACCTCCTTCCCCCAGTCAGAGCATTGAAGATGGGTCGTGACAACGACCCGAAGCACACAGCCAGGAGAACCAAGGAGTGGCTCCGGAAGAAGCATATCAAGGTTCTGGAGTGGCCTAGCCAGTCTCCAGACCTAAATCCAATAGAACATCTTTGGAGGGAGCTGAAACTCCATGTTGCTCAGCGACAGCCCCGAAACCTGACAGATCTAGAGGAGATCGGTGTGGAGGAGTGGGCCAAAATCCCTGTTGCAGTGCAAACCTGGTCAAGAACTACAGGAAACGTCTGACATCTGTAATTGCAAACAAAGGCTTCTGTACCAAATATTAACACGGATCTTCTCAGGGGTTCAAATACTTCTGTTCAGCAGTGCAAGACAAATACATTCTTTACAAATCATACAATGGGATTTCCGGAATTTTTTTTTCAAATCCTTTCTCTCAGAGTGGGAATGCACCTACAATGTGAATGTCAGACCCCTCCATGATGGAGAAGTGGGAGAACTTGCAAAATCGCAGGGTAATCAAATACTTCTGTTCCTCACTATACAGTTGCAAGAAAAAGTATGTGAACCCCTTGGGATTACGTGGAGTTTTGCATGAATTGGGCATAAAATGTGCTCTGAACGTCATCTAAGTCACAACAATAGAAGAACACAGTCTGCTGAACATAATACTACACAAACATTAGATGTTGCCATGGTTTAATTACACATAACATGTAAACATTCACAGTGCAGGGAGGAAAAAGTATGTGAACCTTTGGACTTAATAACTGGTTGACCCTCCTTTGGCAGCAATAACCTCAGCCAAACGTTTCCTGTAGTTGCAGATCAGACCTGCACAACGATCTGGAGTCATTTTGGACCACTCCTCTTCACAAAACTGTTTCAGTGTAGCAATATTCTTGGGATGTCTGGTGTGAATCGCTCTCTTAAGGTCATGCCACAGCATTTCAATCGGGTTGAGGTCAGGACTCTGACTGGGCCACTCCAGAAGGCGTATTCTGTGCTGTTGCAGCCATTGTTTTGTTGAATTACTTGTATGCTTTGGGTCATTGTCCTGTTGCATCACCCATCCTCTGTGGAGCTTCAGTTGGCGGACAGATGGTCGTACGTTTTCCTGCAAAATGTCTTGATAAACTCTGGAATTCATTTTCCCATCAATGACAACAATCCGTCCAGGCCCTGAGGCAGCAAAGCAGCCCCAAACCATGATGCTTCCTCCGCCATGTTTCACAGTGGGGATGAGGTTTGATGTTGGTGTGCTGTGCCTTTTTTTCTCCACACATAGTGTTGTGTGTTCTTCCCAAACAACTCAATCTTGGTTTCATCTGTCCACAGTATATTTTGCCAGTAGTGCTGTGGAACATCCAGGTGCTCTTTTGCAAACTTCAAACGTGCTGCAATATTCTTTTTGGACAGCAATGGCTTCCTCCGTGGTGTCCTCCCATGTACTCCATTCTTGTTTAATGTTTTCCTTATTGTAGATGTGTCAACAAAAATATTAGCATGTGCCAGAGATTTCTGTAGGTCTTTAGCTGACACTCTGGGATTCTTCTTTACCTCATGCAGCATTCTGCGCTGTGCTCTTGCAGTCATTTTTACAGGACGACCACGCCTAGGGAGAGTAGCAACAGTGCTAAACTTTCTCCATTTGTAGACAGTCTGTCTTACCGTGGACACATGAACATCAAGGCTTTTGGAGATACTTTTGTAACCCTTTCCAGCTTCATGCAAGTCAACAATTCTTGATCGTAGGTCTTCTGAGAGCTCTTTTCTGCGAGGCATGGTTCACATCAGACAGTGCTTCTTCAAACCAGTAAACCCAAAACAGGTGTGTGTTTTTTTAAAGGCAGGACAGCTGTCAGCAACACATCCAATATCATCACACTGATTGGAGTCAAGGTTGGCTCACTCCTGGCTCCAATTAGCTCTGGGAGAAGTCATTAAGCTAGGGCCTCACATACTTTTTCCTCCCTGCACTGTGAATGTTTACATGTTATGTGCAATTAAACCATGGCAACATCTAATGTTTGTGCAGTATTATGTTCAGCAGACTGTGTTCTTCTATTGTTGTGACTTAGATGACGTTCAGAGCACATTTTATGCCCAATTTATGCAAAACTCCACGTAATTCCAAGGGGTTCACATACTTTTTCTTGCAACTGTATGTATATTGTACATTCATGTCAGTCCCCGCCCCTGAGGAGCGTACAATCTAAGGTTGCTAACTCACATTCATACATACACATACTAGGGCCAATTTAGACAGGAACCAATTAACCTACCAGCATGTCTTTGGAGTGTGGAAAGAAACCGGAGTACCTGGAGGAAACCCATGCAGGCACAGGGAGAACATGCAAACTTCAGGCAGGTGATGCTGTGGTGTGCTATTTAGCCACTGTTATTGATGTTTTCCTTTCTTTTAGGATAATTCTATTTGCATGATTAATCTTTTTTTTTAAAGGCCTGTTCTTACTTTCTTCTGTGTTGAAGGCACTGTGCTGATATTTAACCTTTTGAGTCTTTTTATGAGAGTGTGTCCATCCTGTGGTGTCCAGTCTACTAACTGTGAGTCTGGCAGAATCAGCTACGTTGTGGTACTTCCAAGTCTTCATCTTTGGAGTCCACAGTATGTGTTTTTCACCGGCGACTTTATAGGGTACACCTTGCTAGTGTCAAGAAAATCTCCCCCACACCATGACACCACCTCCAGCCTGAACCGTTGATACAAGGCCGGATGGATCTATTATTTCATGCTGTTTACACCAAATTCTGATTCTACCATCTGAATGTCGCAGCAACCAGTCTGCCCATTCTCCTCTGGCCTCTGTCATCAACAAGAAATTTTCATCCACACAACTGCCGCTCACTGGATATTTTCTATTTTTTGGACCATTCTCTGTAAACCCTAGAGATGGTTGTGTATGAAAATCCCAGTAGATGAGCAGTTTTTGAAATATTCAGACTCAGTGAACAGGTGTACCTAATAAAGTGGCCGGTGAGTGTATGTTCAAGTGCTCACTTGACTTATTCTTGACTTTTTTCTTTCTTTGAAGATCATTCTATTTGCATCAATAATCTTTTTTTTCTTTTGCCTCTTTTTACTTTCTTCTCTCTTCACTATGTTGAGTTGTTCTTTCATCATCGGAGACTACAGTACATGAGAGTATATCCCTCCATAGACACATATATGATTTAAAGGACAATAAATGGTCTTCTCCAAGTAGAATCTGCAGTGCTGTCCAGTCTATTAACCTTGAGTTTGGCAGAATCATCCTCATTGTGGACCTCCTTATTTTTTCTCTTGGTTTCCAAGTTGAAAGCCCCATTAAGGAATCTATGTCCATGTCCTCCCTTGACTTTATTCTTGACTTTTCTCTTTCTTTGAAGATCATTCTACTTGCATCAATAATCCTTTTGTTTTCTTCTTTGCCTCTTTATACTTTCTGCTGTCTTGGCTATATTGAGTCAATCTTTCATCTTTGGAGACTGCAGTACATGAGAGTGTGCCCCTCCAGAGACACATATATGATTTAAAGAACAATAAATGGTCTTCTCCAAGTAGTCTCTGCAGTGCTGTCCAGTCCATTAACCTTGAGTATGACAGAATCGTCCTCATTGTGGGATCTCCTTAGCTTCTTTTGGTTTCCAAGTTTTAAAGCCCCACTAAGAAATCTGTATCCATGTTCTCACTTTACTTTATTCTTAACTCTTTTCTTTTTTTGAAGACCATTCCAGTTACTTAATTGATCTTTTTTAATGCCTCTTTTTTACTTTCTTCTGTCTTGGCTATGATGAGCCGATCTTTCATCTTTGGAGTCAGTATGTGAGGGTGTGTTCATCCGGTGACATCCTGTCCATTAACTGTGAGTCTGGCAGAATCATCCCGGTTGTGGTGCATTCTTAGTCTTCTTCTTTGGAGTCCACAATACGTGAGGGTATGTCCCTCCAGAGACAAGTATATGATTTTATAATACAAAATGCTGGGTGCAATAACTAAAATCAAGTCATATACACACACACAATCTACAGGTAGTCACACACAGGTACGTTTAATCATCATTTACACCATTACATATTCTATGCATGTGAAAGACCCTTTACCAAATGAACACCTGCCCTGGCACATCATAGCATTCACCCGGGACACTACAAGAAATGACAGAATCCAACGGCATTATTCTTGCACTGTCAAAACCTCCACTTTTATTATCAAACGACACACAGGAGGATATATCTTATAGTCATCACAATCTGCATAATAATGCACACCAATAACAATGTGAGCATTACAGCATGAAATAGACACATCATTTGACAGCATCACAGCATAGAATGAATACATTACCAAAGCTATGTGAAGGCAGGAAGGAACAGATCCCATCGGAACCATACTGCACAGGGGGTCACGGGGAAGCCATAAACATGACCAATTGATGAGCACATATAGCCTTGGCAAGAGTCCCAGCGTCAGAGCATCCCCTGTCCGTTAGGGGGCTCCCCATCAATCCCGTTCAGATTCCTGGCTTTTAAACCATTTTCCTGGCAGCTTTCCTGAAGTGGGCTGGCGCCACACCCACTCTAGGAGGAACTAGCAGAAAGGTTCCGTGAGGATAACAGAGTCACGCCAGCCATCATATTGAATCAACATCTTTATCTGAAAAGTCACACTTTTGCTTCAGATCAGCTTCTTATCTATCCTAAACTTCTTCTCATCTACCCTAAATTTAAAGATTTCTAACTTCTCAAGCAAGTAGACATCCTTAAACAGGTTCTTATCTTCTAATGTGCTAGATGTCATAAACAGGTTGAATCCCACATACAAGTTTTTATCTTGCTCTAAGCAGAATATCTTGTGACTCTGATGGTGACTCTGTTTCTTTAGCCTAGAGAAATTACATCAGTCACTTCTCATGCTCCTGGCATTTGGGCAACAATGCTTTATTGTAAAAATTACCCAAGAAACAAAGGTTCCAAGGCCAACACATTTCATAGGCATTACAAATTTAAAGAACAATAAACGGTCCTCTTCATGTATTCTCTTAAGTGCTGTTAAGTCCATTAACCGTGAGTTTGGAAGAATTGTCCTCATTGTGGACTTCCTTATTTTCTCTTGGTTTCCAAGTTGAAAGCCCCACTAAGAAATCTATGTACATGTCCTCACATGACTTTATCCTTGACTTTTTCTTTCTTTGAAGATAATTCTACTTGCATCAATAATTTTTTCTTTGCCTGTTTATACTTTCTGCTATCTTGACTATGGTGAGTCAAGTTTTCAGCTATGGAGACTACAGTACGTGAGTGTGCCCCTCCAGAGACACATATATGATTTAAATAACAATAAATGGTCCACTCCAAGTAGTCCCTGCAGTGCTGTCCAGTCCATTAACCTTGAGTTTGGCAGAATCGTCCTCATTGTGGGACCTCCTTAGTTTATTTTGGTTTCCAAGTTGACAGTTCCTCCAAAGAAATATATATATATATATATATATATATATATATATATATATATATATATATATATGCCCTCAGTTGACTTTATTCTTGTTTTTTTTCTTTTTTTGAAGATAATTCTGCTTGCTTCATTGATCCTTTAAATACTGCCTCTTTTATTATTTTCTTCTGTCTTGGGTATGTTGAATCGATCTTTTATCTTTGGAGTCAGTATTTGAGGTGTGAGTGTCCATCCAGTAAGGTCCAGTCCATTAATTGTGAGTCTGGCAGAATCGCCCTGGTTGTGGTGCTTCTTTAGTCTTCCTCTTTGGAGCCCACAGTACATAAAGGTATGTCCCTTCAGAGACACATATAGGATTTATAGAACAATAAATGGTGCTCTCCATGTATTCTCTGCAGTCAGGGGCATATTTACCACAAGGCAAACAAGGGCCTAGGGCGGCATTTTTCAGGGGGGCAGCACTGCCCCCTGGAAGGAGGGACACTTGCTGCATGGGGACCAGGTGGGTACCGAGAGAGGCTGTGGGCTGCTTGATGGTGTATGCAGAGCCCGACTTTCGTTCCCAGGGATGTCCGAAGCTGTGAAGGCGAGTGTCTTTCTCTCTCTCACCGAGGGGGGGGAGGGGAATGTGTATTAGTGGAAAGCTCTCTTGGGTGGGGAGGGGCAGGGGTGTTGTTGGTCAATGTCAACCTCTTTCTGCAGGGGGAAGGGGGGGGGGTCATCCAGTTTTTGTGTTGCTAGGGCAGCACAAAGCCTAAATACACCATTGTCTGCAGTGCTGTCCGGTCCACTAACCGTGAGTTTGGTAGAATCGTCCTCATTGTGAGACCTCCTTGGTTCCTCTTGGTTTCCAAGTTGAAAGCGCCACTAAGAAATCTATATCTATGTCCTTGCCTGACTTTATTCTTGACTTTCTTTGAATATAATTCTATTTTCATCAAAAATCTTTTTTTGTGTCTTTTTACTTTCTTCCTTCAAGGCTATGTTGAGTCGATCTTTCAACTTCAGAGACTATAATATGTAAGGATATGTCCCTTCGGAGACACATATAACTTAAAGAACAATAAATGTTCCTCTCCAATTATTCCTTGCAGTGCTGTCCAGCCCATTACTTGTGGGTTTGGCAGAATCGTCCTCATTGTGGGACATCCTTAGTTTCTCCTGGTTTCCAAGTTGAAAGCCCTACTAAGAAATCTAAATCTATGTCCTCATTTGACTTTATTCCTGATTTTTTTTTTTTTAAGATAATTCCACTTGCTTCATTGATCCTTTTAATAATGCCTCTTTTTTACTTTCTTCTGTCTTGGATATGTTGAGTCAATCTTTTATCTTTGGAGTCAGTGTGTGAGGTGTGAGTGTCCATCTGGTAGGGTCCAGTCCATTAATTGTGAGTCTGGCAGAATCGCCCTAGTTGTGGTGCTTCTTTAGTCTTCATCTTTAGAGGCCACAGTACATGAGGTTATGTCCCTTCAGAGACATATATAGGATTTATAGAACAATAAATGGTGCTCTCCATGTATTCTATGCAGTGCTGTCCAGTCCACTAACCGTGAGTTTGGTAGAATCGTCCTCATCGTGAGACCTCCTTGGTTTCTCTTGGTTTCCAGGTTGAAAGCGCCACTAAGAAATCCATATCTATGTCCTCACCTGACTTTTTATTCTTGACTTTTTTCTTTCTTTGAATATAATTCTATTTGCATCAAAAATCTTTTTTTGTGTCTTTTTACTTTCTTCCTTCAAGGCTACGTTGAGTCGATCTTTCAACTTCAGAGACTATAATATGTAAGGATATGTTCCTTCAGAGACACATATAACTTAAAGAACAATAAATGTTCCTCTCCAATTATTCCTTGCAGTGCTGTCCAGCCCATTACTTGTGGGTTTGGCAGAATCGTCCTCATTGTGGGACATCCTTAGTTTCTCTTGGTTTCCAAGTTGAAAGCCCTACTAAGAAATCTTAATCTATGTCCTCATTTGACTTTATTCCTGATTTTTTTCTTTTTTTGAAGATAATTCCACTTGCTTCATTGATCCTTTTAATAATGCCTCTTTTTTACTTTCTTCTGTCTTGGATATGTTGAGTCAATTTCTTATCTTTGGAGCCAATATATTGGGGTGTGTCCATCCGGTAGCGTCCAGACCATTAAGTGTGAGTCTGGCAGAATTGTCCTAGCTGTGGTGCTTCCTTAGTCTTCATCTTTGGAGTCCACAGTGCATGAGGGTATGTCTCTCCAGAGACACATATAATTGAAAGAACCATAAATGTTCCTCTCAAATTATTCCTTGCAGTGCTGTCCAGTCCATTAACCATGAGTTTGGCAGAATCATCCTCATTGTGGGACCTCCTTAGTTTCTCTTGGTTTCCAAGTTGAAACCCTACTAAGAAATCTAAATCTATGTCCTCACTTCACTTTATTCTTGACGTTTTTTTGTGACGATAATTCTATTTGCATCAAAAACCTTTTTATTCCCCTTCCTACTTTCTTTTTTCTTGACGGCCACTTGTGTCACTTTTATCTTTGAAGTCAGTATATGTGGGTTTGTCCATTCAGTGGTGTCTAATTCATTAACTGTAAGTCTGGCAAAATTGTCTTCCTAAAGGCGGCCATACATGGATGGAAATTTGGCTGGTTCAGTGGGGACCTGCAGAATATTGATTCATATATGGGCAGACTGGCTGTACAGAAGTTGATCTAACTAACCTGTCAGGTTTTCAGGCTAAAGCTGGCAGCACTGATCAGTGTGCTCTGACAGTGGAGAAGGTTCCCTGACATCAGTGCACAATAGCACAGCAGGAGTGATTCCCCCATCCACCTGGAATGTGTGGATTGGGGAATGGGGTCATTTTTGTTTTTCAACCCGCTGGTTGAATAATAAAGATGATTAATGTATGGCCAACTTTGGTTTCTCTTGGTTTTCATTTTAAAGGCCTTTTTAATAACAATGAACTCCCTTGACTTTATTCTTGCTGTTTTTTTCTTTCTTTGAAAATAATTCTAGGATAATACCATTTGCTTCATTGATCCTTTTTTTTTAATGTAATGCCTCACTTTGTTTTTGTCCTGGTGGTATTGAGTCGATCTTTTAACCTATAAAGTCCACATTATGTGTGAGTGTGTCCCACTGGAAACACATAGATGATTTATATAACAATCAATGGTCCTCTCTAGGTATTCCCTGCAGTGTCATCGAGTCTGTTAACTGTGAGTTTGGCAGAATCTTCCCCACTTTGGGACTTCCGTCTCTTCGGTTCTAATCAGGGGCAGACTGACAACTCATGGGGCCCCTGGGCAATAGGGGATCATGGGGCCCCTGTGTCCTTGCCCAAACTCAAAAAAGCCTATGAAAAAGGTACCAGGGGCATCTCATTGCGCCCCCTACTGACCCCGGGCCCTTGGGCAGTGCCCGAGTTTCCAAATGGTCAGTCCGCCCCTGGTTCTAATAGCCATGCTCTCCTTTACTTCATTCTTGACTTTTTCTTTCTTTGAAGATAATTATATTTGCTTCATTGATTTTTTTTTTGCTGAGACTACAGTATGTGAGAGTTTTCCCTTCAGAGACACATATATGATTTAAAGAACAATAAATGGTCCACTCCAAGTATTCCCTGCAGTACTGTCCAGTCCATTAACTGAGAATTTGGTGGAATTGTCCTCATTGTGGAACCCCCTTAGTTTTTTTTTTTTTGCTTTTCAAGTTGAAAGACCCACTAAAAAAACCTTTATTAATGCTTCCTTCTGTCTTGAGGGCATTGTGTCAGTCTTTCATTTTTGAAGTTAGTATATGAGAGTGTGTCCATCCAATAGTGTCTAGTTCATTAACTGTTAGTCTGACAGAATCATCCACATTGTGAGACTTCCTTAGTTTCTCTTGGTTTTCAAGCTAAAGGTCCCTCAAACTATATCAATGTCCTCACTTGACTTTATTCTTGCTGGTTTTTCCTTTCTTTGAAAGTAATTCCAAGATAATTTTATTTGCTTCATTTATCTATTATTGCAATGCCCAGGGGCGGACTGACCATTTGGAAACTCGGGCACCGCCCGAGGTCAGTAGGGGACCCCATGAGATGCCCCTGGTACCTTTTTCATAGGCTTTGTTGAGTTTGTGCAAGGACACAGGGGCCCCATGATCCCCTATTGCTCGGGGGCCCCATGAGTTGTCAGTCCGCCCCTGGTAATACCCCTTCACACTTTGTTCTATCTTTGTGGCCCTGAGTCAATCTTTCATCTTCAGAGTTCAGTTTTTGTGGGTTTGAAGTGCTGGAGACATACGCAAATGAGTTTGGTAGAATTGTCCCTGTGGGAGATGCAGCATTGTGCAGTGGCAGTGAAGACTCAGAGTCTAGTTGTGAGAACAGAACTTGTATTAAAGTCAAAGTTCAACTTACGAACAGCCCAATAGGAAGGCACCCGCCTGTGAACACTCAAAGGATTTAACGGCAATGGAGAATGAAGCAGGTCTTGCGCGTGCCGACAGCTCTGTCTAAAAGGGTGGGATGTGACCTCACTGGTCTGCACCCAAGTGAGAGGAATCCAAAAAGGATGGCATGTCCCTGCCTGGTCCCTACTCAACTGGTACCTTCACTACCCCTGACAGATGGGTGACTTGTTCTTACATTACCCACTCAGGAAATGTGCACCAGACTCTGCCTGACCCAAGTCGGCCACCAGAGTCACATGGGATGGCAGCATCCAATTGAAAAGCTTCTCCAGTGACCCAGTGAACCATAGAGGAGCATTGTTCCTCTTGACTTCCTCTCCTGCTGCCATCCTGCTGCAGTTGAGTGCCACCTACAGTGAAAAAAGTAGACTGCACCTGCCTACATCTCCATTATGAGACTTCCTTAGTTTCTCTTGGCTTCAAAGCTGAAGGTCCCTTAAACTATAATAATGTCCTCACTTAACTTTATCCTTGTTTTTTTTCTGTTGATTTGCTGCATTGATCTTCTTTTTGTTTTAGTAATGCCCGTTCTCACGTTGTTCTGTCTTTGTGGTTTTGAGTCAAAAGTTCATCTTCAGAGTTCAGTTTTTGTGGGTGTGTAGTGCTGGAGACACACATGTGAGTTTGGCAAAATTACCATCATTGTGGGACTTCCTTAGTTTCTCTTGGTTTCCAAGTTGATGGCCCCTTCTCACTTTGTTCTGTCGTGGTTGGGCTTCCTTCTCTTGGTTTGAAATCCCTTTTATTAACCAGGTCCTCACTTGACTTTATTCTTGACTAATTTCTTTCTGTGAAAACAATTTTGTTTTATTGATCTTTTGTTTTAAATGTCTTTTCTCACTTTCCTCTATCTTGGTATTGAGTCGATCTTTTATCTTTGGAGTCCACTATGTGAGGGTGTGTCCCTCCGGAGGCACATACGGTATGATTTATAGAACACTTGATGGCTCTCTCTAGGCATTCCCTACAGTGTTGTCCGGTCCATGAACTGTGAGTGTGGCAGGATAGCGAATAATGCAATATAGTGTATCTTGCTTACTGTAGTGCGGGCATATGTTAGGAGGTCAGTAACCCTATCTGGGTGAACAAGAAAAGACATATCTGGGATAAAACTGACTGTTAACCCTACAGACATTGTTCTTCCTTTTGATGAGTATTTAAATAAAAAAATGCAATAGATTGCAGCTTGCTAGCCCTTAGATCTGATAACTGCATAGTTTTTTTATCTTTAAGATCAGTATGATAGGCAGTGCCTTCATATTTAGGGGTTTGGTCTAGGGGAATACAACCTTTAGGCTGAGCATTAGAGATGAGCGAAGTATTCAAAAATTTGATTCAGCTGATTCGGCGAATTCGAGGAATAAATTCGATTTGATGCGAATATATTCGCTGCGATTTTAACTTATAAAAGGGTGTTTCTAGGCTTCAGAGAGCCTTTATATTAGTGCAGAACACTGTACCTTTAATTTAAATGCCCTTGGAGTCTGCTGGGGAAGAGAAATAATACTGTCAGTCAGTATGACATGCAGATGAGTGCCGTCGATCTTAGAATCACCGCACACTTCACTCATTTGGGCAGTCACGGGGCCAAAACCAGAGTGTGGAGCCACAGTGCGGCGGTGGAGGCAGCAGCAATGGGAGGCCATACAGCACCCTATGACAAAAATGGAACCCACCAGCAGTGTGAGGAGACCTGAAAGTGGCACATGGCAGAGTGTGGCGATGGAGACAGCAGCAATGGGAGGCCGTACAGGGACCCATGAGAGACTCTGGACCTGGCAGCAGCATGAGGAGGCGGTACAGGGGCCCACGGCAGATTACGGGCCTGGCAGCAGCAATGGGAGGCCCGTAATCTGCCAGCACCCTATGACAAAAAATGTAACACACCAGCAGTGTGAGGAGACCTGAAAGTGGCACATGGCAGAGTGTGGCGATGGAGACAGCAGCAATGGGAGGCCGTACAGGGACCCATGAGAGACTCTGGACCTGGCAGCAGCATGAGGAGGCGGTACAGGGGCCCACGGCAGATTACGGGCCTGGCAGCAGCAATGGGAGGCCCGTAATCTGCCAGCACCCTATGACAAAAAATGGAACACACCAGCAGTGTGAGGAGACCTGAAAGTGGCACATGGCAGAGTGTGGTGATGGAGACAGCAGCAATGGGAGGCCGTACAGGGACCCATGAGACACTGTGGACCTGGCAGCAGCATGAGGAGGCGGTACAGGGGCCCATGGCAGATTAGGGGCCTGGCAGCAGCAATGGGAGGCCCGTAATCTGCCAGCACTCTATGACAAAATGGAACACACCAGCAGTGTGAGGAGACCTGAAAGTGGCACATGACATGACACACTGTGGACCTGGCAGCAGCATGAGGAGGCGGTACGGGGGCCCATGGCAGATTACAGGCCTGGCAGCAGCAATGGGAGGCCTGTAATCTGCCAGCACCCTATGACAAAAAATGTAACACACCAGCAGTGTGAGGAGACCTGAAAGTGGCACATGGCAGAGTGTGGCAATGGAGACAGCAGCAATGGGAGGCCGTACAGGGACCCATGAGACACTGTGGACCTGGCAGCAGCATGAGGAGGCGGTACAGGGGCCCATGGCAGATTAGGGGCCTGGCAGCAGCAATGGGAGGCCCGTAATCTGCCAGCACTCTATGACAAAATGGAACACACCAGCAGTGTGAGGAGACCTGAAAGTGGCACATGGCATGACACACTGTGGACCTGGCAGCAGCATGAGGAGGCGGTACAGGGGCCCATGGCAGATTACGGGCCTGGCAGCAGCAATGGGAGGCTCGTAATCTGCCAGCACCCTATGACAAAAAATGTAACACACCAGCAGTGTGAGGAGACCTGAAAGTGGCACATGGCAGAGTGTGGCGATGGAGACAGCAGCAATGGGAGGCCGTACAGGGACCCATGAGAGACTCTGGACCTGGCAGCAGCATGAGGAGGCGGTACAGGGGCCCATGGCAGATTAGGGGCCTGGCAGCAGCAATGGGAGGCCCGTAATCTGCCAGCACCCTATGACAAAAAATGGAACACACCAGCAGTGTGAGGAGACCTGAAAGTGGCACATGGCAGAGTGTGGCGATGGAGACAGCAGCAATGGGAGGCCGTACAGGGACCCATGAGAGACTCTGGACCTGGCAGCAGCATGAGGAGGTGGTACAGGGGCCCACGGCAGATTACGGGCCTGGCAGCAGCAATGGGAGGCCCGTAATCTGCCAGCACCCTATGACAAAAAATGGAACACACCAGCAGTGTGAGGAGACCTGAAAGTGGCACATGGCAGAGTGTGGCGATGGAGACAGCAGCAATGGGAGGCCGTACAGGGACCCATGAGACACTGTGGACCTGGCAGCAGCATGAGGAGGCGGTACAGGGGCCCATGGCAGATTAGGGGCCTGGCAGCAGCTATGGGAGGCCCGTAATCTGCCAGCACCCTATGACAAAAAATGGAACACACCAGCAGTGTGTGAGGAGACCTGAAAGTGGCACATGGCAGAGTGTGGCGATGGAGACAGCAGCAATGGGAGGCCGTACAGGGACCCATGAGACACTGTGGACCTGGCAGCAGCATGAGGAGGCGGTACAGGGGCCCATGGCAGATTACGGGCCTGGCAGCAGCAATGGGAGGCCCGTAATCTGCCAGCACCCTATGACAAAAAATGGAACACACCAGCAGTGTGAGGAGACCTGAAAGTGGCACATCTTTGGGGCATGATTCATGGCGGATTTAGTCAGTTGTGTCAGGAACTGGTGGTTTGAAATCCAGACTAATCCACGCCTGATTCATTTTCACAAACGTGAGTCTCTCCACACTTTGGGTGGACAGTCGTGTCCTCCGCGGAGTTACAATACCTCCTGCCGCACTAAACACGCGCTCCGATGCCACGCTACTGGCCGGGCATGACAGCCTTTCAAGGGCAAATTCAGCTAGTTGGGGCCAAAGGTCAAGTTTCGTTGCCCAGTAGTCAAGGGGATTGTCTACCTCGGTTGGCAGGGTGCTGTCCAAGTAGGCCCAAGCCTGTTGTTTGAGGTCCTGCTCCAGGTCCACCTGATGCTGCTGCTGCTGCTGCGGCTGGTTAGTAGTTTCCTCACTGCACTGGTGAAGAAAGCTACTCATCATCGACTGCAGACTGAGGCAGCCGCTGCTGGTGGAGCTGCCACTGCTCCTACCACCCCACCCCTCCCCTGCTGCCATGGCAGCGGAACGCGAGCGCACAGGGCCCACAGTGTCTGAGGATGGACGTTGGCGCAGAAAGGCAGAGACCAACTGACTACATAGGTGGTTTTTATAGTACGTTATTTTGGCCTCCCTCTCAGCAGGTGTGAAAAAGGCCACCATTTTTGAACGGTAGCGAGGGTCCAACAAGGTGGACAGCCAAAAGTCATCCCTCTGTCTGATGGTTATTATTCGGCTGTCGCTGCGCAAGCAACCGAGCATGCTATGGGCCATTTGTGCCAAGGAATGCGAGGGACTCCCTGCCTCCATCTCCACAGCATACTGCCACGGTGCGCCTGGGTCCTCTGTCTCCTCCTCCTCCTCCTCTACCAGATGCTCCTGCTCCTCCACTCCTGTCCGCTGAGTGGAAAAACCACCCATTTCACTCAATAATTCCTGAGCACAAATGTCCTCCTCTACCTCCTCCTCTTCTTCCTGTCCTGCCCCCACAGGGGTCATGTGGCGTTGAGATCTGTGCGCCACGTCTACCGCACCCTGACCAGCCATTGTTAACAGCATTTGTTCCAGGACGTGCAACAGAGGAATGACGTCGTTCATCCCATAGTCCTGGCGACTCACGAATAGCGTGGCCTCCTCAAAGGGCCTGAGCAAGCGGCAGGTGTCACGCATGAGCTGCCAATGGCTGACATCAAAGTTACACAGGGGAGTACCTTTATCCGCTTGTATCATCAGGAAATCGGTGATGGCCTTTCGCTGTTCGTAAAGGCGGTCTAACATGTGTAGGGTTGAATTCCACCTTGTTGCAACGTCGCAGATCAGGCGATGCTGTGCAATTCCGTTCTGCCGCTGCAGCTCAAGGAGGGTGTGCTTTGCGGTGTAGGAATGGCTGAAATGCATGCAAAGTTTACGTGACATTTTAAGGATGTCTTGCAGTGGGATGGTGGATTTTAGGAACCGCTTGACAACCAGATTGAACATGTGAGCCATGCATGGCGCATGGCACAACCTTCCTTGACGCAGAGCAGACACCATGTTCTTTCCGTTGTCGGTCAACATGGTTCCGATTTTCAGTTTGCGCGGAGACAGCCATCTGTCGATTTCTCTGTTCATTACACTGAGAAGTTCCTCCCCTGTGTGACTACGTTCGCCAAGGCATACCAGGTGCAGCACAGCGTGACACCGTTGCGCCCTGCACATGTGATATGCCGGTCGGGTAATGGGACTTGGCACGGGGGTGGCGGCTGAGGACACGGCGGAAGAAGAGGTGGTAGAGGCGGACATCTTTTGTGGACCAAGGACGGTCAAATGTGGAGGCAAAAGCGGCGTGACCTGTCCAAGTTGCTGGTGCGGCTGTGCCGGCACCACGTTCACCCAGTGGGCCGTAAATGACATGTACTGTCCCTGACCGTAGTTACAGCTCCACACGTCAGCGCTGCCGTGCACTTTGGCAGAGACCGACATGCTCAAAGACTGGCCCACCATCTCTTCTACATGTGAATGCAGGGCTGGCACTGCCTTTTTGGCGAAGAAATGAGGGCTTGGCACTCTCCACCGCGGCGCGGCACAAGCCATCATTTCTCGGAAAGGTGCTGAGTCCACCACTTGGAAAGGGAGGGACTGCAGCACCAGCAACTTGGACAGGAGGACGTTCAGCTTTTGCACTGTCGGGTGCGTGCTCGCAAACTGTTGTCTCTTGGAAACGGATTCCAAGAAAGACTGCTGACGGAATCCGTGAAGAGGAGTAGCAGGAAAAGGAGCATCTGAACGAGCGGAAGATGCCAACGAGCGACAACTCCCCTCAGCAGAGGTGTTGGAGCCTTGACTGGCTGATAGAGGGCGATTGACGTCGGGTGACGGAGCAAGTAACGGAGCGGGTGATGGAACGGGGGCTGGGGCAGGCAGAACCGCCGTATCTTTATCACGGTTTTCCCAGGCCACCGAATGGCGACGCTGCATATGCTGCTGCAACGCTGTAGTCCCAACATGGGCCCCCTGGCCACGCTTGACTTTCTGGCCACATAGTCGACATACGGCTACGTTTACTTCCTCGGGCGGCTTGACGAAAAATTGCCACACCGCCGAGTAGGAAACTTTGCCCCCGATACTCCTCACTGGCTGACTGCTACTTCCTCCGTGCACACCGGCACCACTACTGGCCGTGGTGGTAGGCTGCAGTGGAGCTGGTGCTCTACTCCGTGGCCGTTTGCCTCCACTGACACTGCTGCGACCCTGCTGCCTCCTGGGCAACCCACCGACTGTTTTGCTCGCTGCCAAGCTGCCACCCTCTTCTCCTGATGATGCGGAAGCAATAGCCTGATGACGACGAGGCTGCCAAGTGCGATCAGCCTCATCATCATCAATTAGGGTCTCCGCCTCACTACTAGCCCCCTTGGCTGCGTGTGGGTCAGGAGACAGACCTGTCTCTAGACCGGCTACCGAGCCACTCTCCTCGCCACTACTTCTTCGCCTGGCTGCTGAAGAGGCGGATGTCTCCCCCCGTTCCTGACCCCCCTCTGTTTGCTCTTCCTCACTGTACAGTGGGGCTGAGCCCACAGCATGCGATACTTCACTTGGTGAGGGAACACCAAAGGACAGGGGCAGGTAGAGGACACGTGATTTCAGTGGGCTTGCTCCCGGGCCATGCCAACTAACGGTTGTGTCTGACGTACCCACCGACCGTTGGCTGTAGGTGTCAGAGGTGACCTGGGAAGAGGAAGACGACCGAGCCAACCAATCGATGACGGCAGGGTTGTCGGTGGAGACACGACCGCTGGATGACACCGGGAGCAATGGCCTCTGGCTGCGACTAGTGCTGCCTCGACCCCTTCCTCTGCTGCCACGTCTGCTCGCTCCTAAAACATTGCCTCCTCTGCCACTCCTCTGCTTGTTGTCTGACATACTCTTTAATTCAACGATTATGTGTCCCTGAGTAACAATTCTGTGTCCCTGAGTAACAATTCTGTGTCTGTCCCTGAGTAACAATTCTGTGTCCCTGAGTAACAATTCTGTGTCCCTCAGTAACACTTCTGTGTCCCTCAGTAACAATTCTGTGTCCCTCAGTAACAATTCTGTGTCTGTCCCTGAGTAACAATTCTGTGTCTGTCCCTGAGTAACAATTCTGTGTCCCTCAGTAACAATTCTGTGTCCCTCAGTAACAATTCTGTGTCTGTCCCTGAGTAACAATTCTGTGTCTGTCCCTGAGTAACAATTCTGTGTCTGTCCCTGAGTAACAATTCTGTGTCTGTCCCTGAGTAACAATTCTGTGTCTGTCCCTGAGTAACAATTCTGTGTCCCTCAGTAACAATTCTGTGTCGCTCAGTAACAATTCTGTGTCCCTGAGTAACAATTCTGTGTCCCTCAGTAACAATTCTGTGTCTGTCCCTGAGTAACAATTCTGTGTCCCTGAGTAACAATTCTGTTTCCCTGAGTAACAATTATGTGTCCCTCAGTAACAATTCTGTGTCCCTCAGTAACAATTCTGTGTCCCTCAGTAACAATTCTGTGTCTGTCCCTGAGTAACAATTCTGTGTCTGTCCCTGAGTAACAATTCTGTGTCTGTCCCTGAGTAACAATTCTGTGTCTGTCCCTGAGTAACAATTCTGTGTCCGTCAGTAACAATTCTGTGTCCCTCAGTAACACTTCTGTGTCCCTCAGTAACAATTCTGTGTCCCTCAGTAACAATTCTGTGTCTGTCCCTGAGTAACAATTCTGTGTCTGTCCCTGAGTAACAATTCTGTGTCCCTCAGTAACAATTCTGTGTCCCTCAGTAACAATTCTGTGTCTGTCCCTGAGTAACAATTCTGTGTCTGTCCCTGAGTAACAATTCTGTGTCTGTCCCTGAGTAACAATTCTGTGTCTGTCCCTGAGTAACAATTCTGTGTCTGTCCCTGAGTAACAATTCTGTGTCCCTCAGTAACAATTCTGTGTCGCTCAGTAACAATTCTGTGTCCCTGAGTAACAATTCTGTGTCCCTCAGTAACAATTCTGTGTCTGTCCCTGAGTAACAATTCTGTGTCCCTGAGTAACAATTCTGTTTCCCTGAGTAACAATTATGTGTCCCTCAGTAACAATTCTGTGTCCCTCAGTAACAATTCTGTGTCCCTCAGTAACAATTCTGTGTCTGTCCCTGAGTAACAATTCTGTGTCTGTCCCTGAGTAACAATTCTGTGTCTGTCCCTGAGTAACAATTCTGTGTCCGTCAGTAACAATTCTGTGTCCCTCAGTAACAATTCTGTGTCCCTCAGTAACAATTCTGTGTCTGTCCCTCAGTAACAATTCTGTGTCTGTCCCTGAGTAACAATTCTGTGTCCCTGAGTAACAATTCTGTGTCCCTCAGTAACACTTCTGTGTCCCTCAGTAACAATTCTGTGTCCCTCAGTAACAATTCTGTGTCTGTCCCTGAGTAACAATTCTGTGTCTGTCCCTGAGTAACAATTCTGTGTCCCTCAGTAACAATTCTGTGTCCCTCAGTAACAATTCTGTGTCTGTCCCTGAGTAACAATTCTGTGTCTGTCCCTGAGTAACAATTCTGTGTCTGTCCCTGAGTAACAATTCTGTGTCTGTCCCTGAGTAACAATTCTGTGTGTGTCCCTGAGTAACAATTCTGTGTCTGTCCCTGAGTAACAATTCTGTGTCCCTCAGTAACAATTCTGTGTCGCTCAGTAACAATTCTGTGTCCCTGAGTAACAATTCTGTGTCCCTCAGTAACAATTCTGTGTCTGTCCCTGAGTAACAATTCTGTGTCCCTGAGTAACAATTCTGTTTCCCTGAGTAACAATTATGTGTCCCTCAGTAACAATTCTGTGTCCCTCAGTAACAATTCTGTGTCCCTCAGTAACAATTCTGTGTCTGTCCCTGAGTAACAATTCTGTGTCTGTCCCTGAGTAACAATTCTGTGTCTGTCCCTGAGTAACAATTCTGTGTCCGTCAGTAACAATTCTGTGTCCCTCAGTAACAATTCTGTGTCCCTCAGTAACAATTCTGTGTCTGTCCCTCAGTAACAATTCTGTGTCTGTCCCTGAGTAACAATTCTGTGTCCCTGAGTAACAATTCTGTGTCCCTCAGTAACAATTCTGTGTCCCTCAGTAACAATTCTGTGTCCCTGAGTAACAATTCTGTGTCCCTCAGTAACAATTCTGTGTCCCTCAGTAACAATTCTGTGTCCCTCAGTAACAATTCTGTGTTTGTCCCTCAGTAACAATTCTGTGTCTGTCCCTCAGTAACAATTCTGTGTCCCTGAGTAACAATTCTGTGTCCCTGAGTAACAATTCTGTGTCCCTCAGTAACAATTCTGTGTCCCTCAGTAACAATTCTGTGTCCCTCAGTAACAATTCTGTGTCTGTCCCTGAGTAACAATTCTGTGTCCCTGAGTAACAACTCTGTGTCTGTCCCTGAGTAACAATTCTGTGTCCCTGAGTAACAATTCTGTGTCCCTCAGTAACAATTCTGTGTCCCTGAGTAACAATTCTGTGTCCCTCAGTATCAATTCTGTGTCCCTCAGTAACAATTCTGTGTCCCTGAGTAACAATTCTGTGTCCCTGAGTAACAATTCTGTGTCCCTGAGTAACAATTCTGTGTCCCTCAGTAACAATTCTGTGTCTGTCCCTGAGTAACAATTCTGTGTCTATCCCTGAGTAACAATTCTGTGTCCCTCAGTAACAATTCTGTGTCCCTCAGTAACAATTCTGTGTCCCTGAGTAACAATTCTGTGTCCCTGAGTAACAATTCTGTGTCCCTCAGTAACAATTCTGTGTCCCTCAGTAACAATTCTGTGTCCCTCAATAACAATTCTGTGTCTGTCCCTCAGTAAAAATTCTGTGTCTGTCCCTGAGTAACAATTCTGTGTCTGTCCCTGAGTAACAATTCTGTGTCTGTCCCTGAGTAACAATTCTGTGTCCCTCAGTAACAATTCTGTGGCCCTAAGTAACGTTTCTGTGGCCCTAAGTAACGTTTCTGTGGCCCTAAGTAACATTTCTGTGGCCCTAAGTAACGATTCTGTGGCCCTAAGTAAAGTTTCTGTGGCCCTAAGTAACGTTTCTGTGTCCCTAACTCTCTCCCTCAATACAGACAGCTCTGCCTCTCTTGAATGACTGGAGGCAAATGGAGAATTCTAAAATGGCCGCCATTTATAGCTCGACCATTACACAGTGCTGGCTGGCTGGCTGCTGATTGGCTAATGCGATCACATGTCATGAATGAATGCATTATGGGTCAGCGCGCCTTGTCTGCGCGCCTTCCCAGACATCCCCGCTCCGTCGCCGCACATGTCGCCGCCATTTTAGGAAAAATTTCGATTCGCGCATCCGAAGTATGCTAATTTTCGGATTCGTCGCGAATCGAAATTTTCCTAATATTCGAAACGAATTCCACTTCGCCTAGTTCGATTCGCTCATCTCTACTGAGCATGATAGGCAGTTCCTGCATATTTAGGAGTTGGGTCTAGGAAGAATCAACCTTTTAAGATGAGTATGATAGGCTGTTCCATCATATTTAGGGGTTGGGTCTAGGAGGAACCAACCTTTAAGATGAGTTTGATAGGCAGTTCCTTCATATTTAGGGGTTGGGTCTAGGAGGAACCAACCTTTAAGATGAGTTTGATAGGCAGTTCCTTCATATTTAGGGGTTGGGTCTAGGAGGAACCAATTTAAAGATGAGTTTGATAGGCAGTTCCTTCATATTTAGGGGTTGGTTCTAGGAGGAATCAACCTTTAAGATGAATATGATAGGCAGTTCCTTCATATTTAGGGATTGGTTCTAGGAGGAATCAACCTTTAAGGTATAAAGTCATTTGATCGGTGACGAAACACGTCAAGGAGGAGCTTGCGAATGACGTCACGACGCAACGAGAAGTCGGCATTTATCAGAGTAGTAGTATACATCGCTCCAGGAATCTGCAGAACATGAGGCACTCTGGTACCACTTGTAGGGCCCTTTGCTAGTGTGCCACATGTTTTTTCTCATGACTTGGTGTCATGTTGGAGCATATACCACTGTAGTTGATTGTAGCTGACTTGGAAGGCACAGATTCCTTGGGATTGTGGAGATTTTCATTGGATGCTTTTCATACTTGGTGTGGTTTGGCACATGTCACATGTGAGTGCATATGTGGAAGTGTTTTGTGATAAATCAAGCTTTTTAAAGGGTAAACACTATGTTAAGTTTTTCGTTCATGAGGATTACCGCTGATGAAAGATGTTTTCTGGAGTGAGCTATTGGGATCCATTACTCATCAAGCTGATCTTCAGAGTCCACTTTGGGACCAAAAGAGCATTATATATATGTCAGGTCGCACTGCTGGAGGTGAGCAGACATCCGGTGGAGGAATTGTGCACTATTTCTGCGTTTGGAGCACCAGGTGTTCATAGGAGGAAGGATATCTCATTCAGTAGCAATTTTATTGGGACTTTAATATTATTATCACTTATATTATTCATTATTTTATTTATGTTTTGATGTGTAGAGCTGCACAGTATTTTTTTATGAGAGGTAGTTCCTGCATATATAGGGATTGGGTCTGGGAGGAACCAACCTACAAGATGAGCATAATAGGCAGTTTCTACATAATTAGGGGTTGGGTCTGGGGCAAACTAACCTATAAGATGAGCATGGGAGGAACCAGCCTATAAGATGAGCATGATAGGTATTTCCTGCATATTTAGCAGTTGGGTCAGGGTGGAACCAATCCAGACGATAAGCATGATAGGCAGCTCCTGCATATTTATGGGTTGGGTCTGGGAGGAAGGAACCTATAAGATGAACATGAGAGGAACCAACCTATAGGATGAGCATGATAGGCAGTTCCTGCATATTTAGCAGTTGGGTCAGGGTGGAACCAATCCAGACGATAAGCATGATAGGCAGCTCCTGCATATTTATGGGTTGGGTCTGGGATAAAGGAACCTATAAGATGAACATGAGAGGAACCAACCTATAGGATGAGCATGATAGGCAGTTCCTGCATATTTAGGGGTTTGTCAGGGTGGAACCAATCCAGACGATAAGCATGATAGGCAGTTCCTGCATATTTAGGGGTTGGGCCTGCGAGGAAGGAACCTATAAGATGAGCATGATATGCAGTTCCTGTGTATTTAGGGGTTGGGTTAGGGAGGAACCAACCTATAAGAAGAGCATGATAGGCAGTTTCTGAATATTTAAGTGTTGAGTCTGAACAGAACCAACCTATAAAACGAGCATGATAGTCAGTTCCTGAATATTTAGGTGTTGAGTCTGAGAGGAACCAACCTATAAGATGAGCATGATAGTCAGTTCCTGCATATTTAGGGGTTGGGTCTGGGAGGAAACAACCTATAGGATGAGCATTATAAGCGGTTCCTGCCTATTTAGGGGTTGGGTCTGGGAGGAAACAACCTATAGGATGAGCATTATAAGCGGTTCCCGCCTATTTAGGGGTTGGGTCTGGGAGGAAACAACCTATAGGATGAGCATTATAAGCGGTTCCTGCGTATTTAGGGGAGATGGGTCAGGGTGGAACCAATCCAGACGATAAGCATGATAGGCAGTTCCTGCATATTTAGGGGTTGGGTCTGCAAGGAAGGAACCTATAAGATGAGCATGATAGGCAGTTCCTGCTTATTTAGGGGTTGGGTCTGGGATAAAGGAACCTATAAGATGAGCATGAGAGGAACCAACCTATAGGATGAGCATGATAGGCAGTTCCTGTATATTTGGGGGTTGGTCAGGGTGGAACCAATCCAGACGATAAGCATGATAGGCAGTTCCTGCATACTTAGGAGTTGGGCCTGCGAGGAAGGAACCTATAAGATGAGCATGATATGCAGTTCCTGTGTATTTAGGGGTTGGGCTAGGGAGGAACCAACCTATAAGAAGAGCATGATAGGCAGTTCCTGAATATTTAGGTGTTGAGTCTGAGAGGAGCCAACCTATAAGATGAGCATGATAGGCAGTTCCTGAATATTTAGGTGTTGAGTCTGAGAGGAGCCAACCTATAAGATGAGCATGATAGTCAGTTCCTGCCAGGCGCGGACTGACAACTCATGGGGCCCCCGGGCAATAGGGGATCATGGGGCCCCTGTGGCCTTGCCCAAACTCAAAAAAGCCTATGAAAAGGTACCAGGGGCATCTCATGGGGCCCCCTACTGACCCCGGGCCCTCGGGCGGTGCCCGAGTTTCCAAATGGTCAGTCCACCGCTGGTTCCTGTATATTTAGGGGATGGGTCTGGGAGGAAACAGCCTATAGGATGAGCATTATAAACGGTTCCTGCCTATTTAGGGGTTGGGTCTGGGAGAAAACAACCTATAAGGTGAGCATGATAGGCAGTTCCTGCATATTTAGGGGTTGGGTCTCAGAGGAAGCAACCTTTAGGATGAGCATTATAAGCGGTTCCTGCATATTTAGGGGTTGGGTCTGAGAGGAACCAACCTATGAGATGAAGGTGATAGGCAGTCCTTGCATATTAAAAGTATGGTCTGGGAGGGACCAACCTGCAAAATAGATAGATGCAATGGAAACTGTGGATGGGGTTAACTGTGTCCTGGGATCAGAGACCAAAAGTTTGGTAAGTATGGAAAATTGATATTCCAAGAGCCTCGCAGGTAAGTGCAAAGACACATTCCCATGATAAAAGGAGGTGGGGAGAAATCTTCTCAAAAGGATCAAAGGTGGATAAAGAGGGGGGGGGGGCAAATTAGTATTGATGGCTATCATTTTTGAATGGGATGTCCAACAAGCTCATATTGGTGTGATGGTGTGATGGTCAGATGTCCACAAATTGTTGGCCTGTGTTGTGTATGTCTGAAAACAGTAGGCAACAAAATCGTGTAGTTTGGCCTTTATCATAAACAACTTTGTAAGCACCTAGGGGTTTATTTATCAACAGGGACGGACTGACAACTCATGGGGCCCCCGGGCAATAGGGGATCATGGGGCCCCTGTGGCCTTGCCCAAACTCAAAAAGCCTATGATAAAGGTACCAGTGGCATCTCATGGGGCCCCTACTGACCCCGGGCCCTCGGGCAGTGCCCGAGTTTCCAAATGGTCAGTCCACCCCTGTTTATCAGTGTTGTTACCCGAGACTCAAACAACTTTCGCCCAAAATGTACACAATTAAATCTAAAGTGGAACTCATTAAGCTATGTAAAGCACTCTGGTGGCCCCTCCCACCGGCCATGATCTCCCTGCATTGCATAGAGTAGCACAGTGGACCCATTGATGACATTATTGGTTCTAAAATAAGGTATACAATGAAAACAGAAACAATTTATTTAAAAATGTCATTTCATGTTGATGAGAGGGAAGGTAGGAACAAGGGAAGGTAAAATATAATCAGGATAATGATCAACTTCAATAATAATCAAACGTCTGTGATAAATGATGAGACATGGAGGGTTACTCTTAAAAAAAATCCATCCTGAAATAGAAATCTTCAGAATATATTTACTCAGTTGACATGGAGGCAGAAAAGGATGACATGCCCTGCAGTAAACAGACGATCCACCTGCAAATGGAACACCTACAGTAGTCAAAGTGTGAAGAGATTAGATCATAGAATGTGTGATTTTATGATTTTATTTTATTTATCTCTTTTTTTTTAAGTGTATTATTTATTTATTTAGCTATGTCTTTTTTTATTTATTTGTTTATTTTTGTCTTCATTATTTGTTTGTTTACATCTTTATTATTTATTTGTTTGTTTTTATTATTGTTTTCTTGTTTATATCTTTATTATTTATGTATTTGTTTATTTATGTATTTATTATTTATTTTACTTATTTCTTAACCAGGGAGGATGTTACAAAGAGGCAGAAAAACACATTAACCATTTCCCGCCCTTAGGACGTTTATAAACAACCTCAGGTTGACGCGGTTATACCAGGATCATGTTTGAGGCTACAACCATGAACCCGGTACCATTTTTTACAGGAGGAGATTTTTTTTAGGTAAGCGTGATCCTAGCAGCTGTAAACCCACTGGATCACTCTTAGGGCTCGTACACACTTGGCTGTTTTGCCAACGCTTGCCAAACGCCCCTATAGCGTTTGGCAAGCGTTGGTCAGGCGTTTGCGGAGCGTTTTTAACGCTCGGCAAACGCTCCGCAAACGCCGCATGCGCGGTTTAGTGGAAGTTGCTAGGCGTTTGCCGAGCGTTAATAACGCCCCACAAACGCCTATAATGCAGTTTGAGTGGTGTTACCGCTCCGCAAACGCCCTGCAACCGCGTTGCAACCGCACCGCAAACGCCGGCCGGGCGTTTGCGGAGCGGCACCATAGACGAGAATAGGAAGCTTCAACGCCTCCTGACTCGTCCAGAGGCGTCCGTTTTGCCGCAACGCGACGCAAACGCTCCCGTTAGAACAGCACCATGTGCTGTAATGTGCAGAATTGGCAGAGGCGTTTGGGAAGCGGTAAAAACGCTTCTCAAACGCCTCTCTGCCGCCTGCACACAAGGCTAGTGTGAACGTAGCCTTGCGGGTAGCAGAAGTGGGGCTCCCCCTCCCGACGCCTCCTTTACTGGGCTCTCCCGTCTGTGGAAGCAGTAAGGGTGAGACCGATGGCGTCCTGTTCTTGGGACACAGTAAGAGATCCATTCCATTGCGTGAAGTCAGAAACCAGAGGTCAGGAGGATTTTGCTACTTCCGGTTTCAGTACATTTTCCGTACAGGGGGTTGGGGGCCCGACAGGTAGGCTGTATGGGGCCCCATGATTTCTAACTGCAGCCCAGCTAATGTGCTCTGTCAGTCACTATCAGTCACACTCCAATTAGCTCTTCTTGCAGTATTTTTAATAATCAGTGAATTGACTGCACATAGTGATGTAGCCAACCCCAAACCAACCTTCCTTGATGCGTTTCACCACTCTTGGCTTGCTGACAAGGCTATCCTATCCTATGCTTGTGAGAAAACCTAAACTGGTGAAACGTGTCAAGAAAGGTTGGTTTTGGGTTGGAAACATCACTATGTGCAGTCAATTCACTGACTATTTTACCCCCCGGCGGTATTCCCGAGCAGGGGTGGACTGACCAATTGGAAATTCGGGCACTGCCCGAGGGCCCAGGGTCAGTAGGGGGCCCCATGAGATACCCCTGGTACCTTTTTCATAGGCTTTTTTGAGTTTCGCAAGGACACAGGGGCCCCATGATCCCCTATTGCCCGGGGGCCCCATGAGTTGTCAGTCCACCCATGTTCCCGAGTGTAGCTCGGGGTAAAGTTTCAGCACCACAAGCGGTAACCCTGAGCTACACTCAGGAATACACTGCAGCGTTGCTCCGGGATCTCTTCTTCACTTACCTTGTCCTGCACTCCCGCGATGTCCCCCCTGCAGTGTCCCCGGCAATGTCCTCCGTTTGATGCCGGCATCTGTCTTCCGGGTTCCGTCCCCTGCGACGTCGGGACGTACGGGGGACGGAACCGGCAGGAAATTTGAAAATGGCAAAAAGTGACATTCACTAAATTCACTAAAATCACATAGTATAACATTCCTGTATCAAACCATTTCACATACATTTTGTCCCGAGTGCTTTGTCCGGCGCCCTGCCTGCATTGTTACTGTTCTTTCTGCCTGGAAACTGAGAAACGTCCATGGCGTCCAAAAAGCGTCCCTTTAGGTCAAAAGCGGTTTTAGACCGGCTAGAGAACAGCGATAGTAAATCAGAACCACTTGCAGAATTGAGTGATAATGATTCGTGGGGGAAATTCCTCATCAGACACTGAAAACGATTCTGCGACTTTGCTCAGCGATGTGCGAATTTGGCGCTCTATTTCACATTTCAGTGTTTTTGGTTTGATTATATTATTGAATTAAATGTATTATTATTATATTATTATTTTTTATGATTATTATTAAATTATAATTTATGATTTCGTGTTTCAAGTTTTATCATCCCCAGAATGTTTACTAGTCTCTTGTTCGGACAGATTTCAGTGAATTATTCCTAAGAATTACAGGCCTACAATAAAAAAAATACATATTTCCATGCAAAAAAATGTACCGCTTTCAGCACCAAAAATCGGAAATAATCATACCGCCATGGAGGTTAAATTATAATTTATGATTTTGTGTTTCAAATTTTATCCTAACCGGGATGTTTACTAGAATTGTTCGGACAGATTTCAGTGAGTTATTCCTAAAAGTTACAGGCCTACAATAAAAAAAATACATATTTCCATGCAAAAAAATGTCCCGCTTTGAGCACAGAAATACTGACATAATCAGACCGCTAGGGAGGCTACGAAACAAAAACAGCTACTTGGAATATAGGTGTCCGTTTATGAACCAGCGGTAATAGATCGCTGCTCAGTTCTCCGGCATTCTCGGAGAACACAGTTCTCCTGTGAATGCAGTTTATGAAGCAGTTCTCCGAACGAAGGGAGAACGGTCTCCAAACGCTGGAGAACGGTCTCCAAACTCTGAAAAACGGCTCATTTTACTATAATCTCTCGAGATTATAGTAAAAGATCAGTTTACTAAACAGAGGTAAACTATCTCTGCTTAGTTTGCGGTCCCTTTGATTCTCCAGCTCTGGGCTGGAGAATCTGGAGGGAGAACACAGATCTCCAGAGAAGGGCTGACATGATCTCCTGAGTGTCATAAACTGTGAATGACCAGAGAAGAGCTGAGATCCATTGAATCGCAGCTATTCTGTGGGTCATAAACGGACACCATAGTTGTCTTTTTTCCCTATTTTCAATGAAGAGTGGAGACGTATTGTGATTGTCACCACTAGAGATGAGCGAATCGAACTTGGCGAAGTGGAATTCGTTTCGAATATTAGGAAAAATTCGATTCGCACCGAATCCGAATATTAGCAAACTTCGGATGCGCGAATCGAATTTTTCCCGATCGGCCGATTTTCATCCCTTCTACAGCCGGCAAAAAGTGTCCCTGCAGAGAGCTCCGCTATTTCTGACCGTTCTCTGGCAGTTCCTTCACATTTACAGCGGTTGAAACATTGTATCTATTTGTTTCCATTTAGGATACAGATGTTTTTATTCGGAAACAAATAGATACAATGTTTCAACCGCTGTAAATGTGAAGGAGCTGTCAGAGAACTGTCAGAAATAGCGGAGCTCTCTGCAGATACACTTTTTGCTGTACTGGAATTCTTCTTCTTTTCATTCTTCTTCTTCTTTTCATTCTTCTTCTTCTTCTTCTTTTCATTCTTCTTCTTCTTCTATTCATTCTTCTTCTTCTTTTCATTCTTCTTTTCATTCTTCTTCTTCTTTTCATTCTTCTTCTTCTTCTTTTCATTCTTCTTCTTCTTCTTCTTTTCATTCTTCTTCTTCTTCTTTTCATTCTTCTTTTCATTCTTCTTCTTCTTCTTTTCGTTCTTCTTCTTCTTTTCATTCTTCTTTTCATTCTTCTCATTCTTCTTTTCATTCTTCTTTTCATTCTTCTTCTCATTCTTCTTTTCATTCCTCTTCTTCTTCTTTTCATTCTTCTTCTTCTTCTTTTCATTCTTCTTCTTCTTCTTCTTTTCATTCTTCTTTTCATTCTTCTTCTTCTTCTTTTCATTCTTCTTCTTCTTCTTTTCATTCTTCTTTTCATTCTTTTCATTCTTCTTCTCATTCTTCTTTTCATTCTTCTTCTTTTCATTCTTCTTCTTCTTCTTTTCATTCTTCTTCTTCTTCTTCTTTTCATTCTTCTTCTTCTTCTTTTCATTCTTCTTTTCATTCTTCTTCTTCTTCTTTTCATTCTTCTTCTTCTTCTTTTCATTCTACTTCTTCTTCTTTTCATTCTTCTTCTTTTCATTCTTCTTTTCATTCTTCTTCTTCTTCTTTTCATTCTTCTTCTTCTTCTTTTCATTCTTCTTCTTCTTCTTTTCATTCTTCTTTTCATTCTTCTCATTCTTCTTTTCATTCTTCTTCTTCTTCTTTTCATTCTTCTTCTTCTTCTTTTCATTCTTCTTCTTCTTCTTCTTCTTCTTCGTCGTGCCCCGTGACTGCCCAAATGAGTGAAGTGTGCGGTGATTCTAAGATCGACGGCACTCATCTGCATGTCATACTGACTGACAGTATTATTTCTCTTCCCCAGCAGACTCCAAGGGCATTTAAATTAAAGGTACAGTGTTCTGCACTAATATAAAGGCTCTCTGAAGCCTAGAAACCCTTTAAATAAGTTAAATTCGCAGCGAATAAATTTGCATCGAATCGAATTTCTTCCGCAAATTCGGCGAATCAGCCGAATCGAATTTTTGAATAATTCGTTCATCTCTAGTCACCACCCAGGTTGTCCATGTGCAGGAGAGGCTGGTTTTGAGTGGAGCTATGGATCTGTGTTTCTGGTATGACTGTTAATTATACATAACGGCTGATCATTCTAAGTCGCACCAGATCCCAAGATCCCAAGATCAGATAACCCTTTGTATTATTTTGTTCACTTCTTTTGGCCATGGCTACCAAATCTGCCTTCAGGACTCTACCGAAAAGTTTTATTTAAAAAGCTTCGGGATGCCATAACGAGACAGAAGGATGACAGAAAGGAAGTTGGAGCAGCTCAGGCAGCCAGATTGCCTTTGTCTCTTTGCAGACAAGCAGTTCTTTATTGGAGGGAGCAGCACTAATTAGCCATTCCCTAATTAGCGAATTAAAGACAAAACTTCCGTGTAGCAAGGTGAAGGCAAAATCGACTATTTATCAAATGATCCCCAGGAAGCAGAACAATGACAACCAGCTGTTTTCTGACAGGCCCCCCCACCGATCGCATTGTTTGTGGAACGTAATGACAACGCAGGACGACCCTCCTGTATGTTTCCTAGAGGATGAGAACCTTGACAGCTCCCTCAGAGGGGTTGTGAGGCTGTTACGCTGTGCGAATGACAGCCGCTAATGTTTGTGTGGAAAGAACGAGGTAGAATACAATAAAACCCTTTGAACGCATCCAGGAGAGAGAGAGAGAGCAAAAGCTTGTCTGGAAAAACAGGAGCTGCCATCTGCCGGGACCCGGTGTGTGGGAGGACGCTGGCTGATGTTGCAGTTGGAAGCTGCAGAACCATCTGCTCCACTGACAGGATCTTGGCGTTGGGCGTCCTCGCTGTCTTAGAAAATGAAACGGACGCAAGAGCGTTTGTCAACTATGAGTATCTGGTATGGTAGTAATTGGATGAAGTCTATGGTGGACCATTTACCAATCGTCTGTCTTCTCAGCATCCTGGTACTAAACAACGTTTTTAAAAGAGAAACCACAACTGCCCTATATAGTTGCCAAGCATGTTAGTGTCATTTCAAAAGTTATTTTCAAACATTTTTTTTTTTTTTTTTTCATGGTGGATCGAGTAAGGAAGAATTTATTTTTATTTTTGGCCTATTGGGAAGATGTTCCTCCACTTTCTGTCCCATAGCCAAAACAGGAAGTGTTCATGTTCTTCTGTATGATATATGTTTTGCCACATGTCTTATGTTCACCCCGTTTGCAAACTTTTTTGGTGTAAATCTGTGTTTTTCTTCAATAAACACTTATTTTGGGGGAAAAAAAAAAACAGGAAGTCAGAGGAAACCCTCCTATGTAAGGAAATCCCTGGTTGTCAACAGAACTTGTGTCCCCTTTGGAAGATTTTCCCCTCAATTTCTGTTCTGGTGACAACCCAAAATTTGGAATTTTTCGAGGATAACAGGACAAATAAAGAACGTCTATCTCCCTAACGGGAGCCAGGGGCGGACTGACAACTCATGGGGCCCCTGGGCAATAGGGGATCATGGGGCCCCTGTTTCCTTGCCCAAACTCAAAAAAGCCTATGAAAAAGGTGCCAGGGGCATCTCATGGGGCACCCTACTGACCCCGGGCCCTCGGGCAGTGCCCGAGTTTCCAAATGGTCAGTCCACCCCTGATGGGAGCACAGACAGCAATAAAAACCTGCAAGGGGTTCTAATCCTTTTCCACTTCATCCAAAACTAAAAAAAAAAAGTTTTACCCTTTGTTATACTTTAAATCTGCAGCTTTCATGAAAATGATGCCTGTTGATTTTGCAATGCAAGTCCTTGTGGCACTTCCTGTTGTTACCATATCACATACACCCCTTGTGATGACTACAAATGGCCATGTAGGTGGGTTGTAAGTTAGTTAGGTGCCGCTCCGGACGGGAAGGTCAGGGTTAATGCCTTTTTAGGCTTCCCAGTTCTTTAGTTTTTGGTGGGTTCGCTTTGGGTCCGATCCACTAGTCCTGTGATATAAAAGAGGGATAGTGGTCCAGAGAGGAGAGCCCAGTGGTTTTGAAGGCTTTGAAGGAGCAAGGGAAGGAGAACCACAGAGCCCTGGGGTTGTGGAGAGAGAACTTGCAGCTAAACTTCTCAGAACCTTCTGGGAACTGTCATGATGTAGGATGTCATCAGGACCTGTAGTTCACCCTGCAGCCACTGGGGAATGCCACTAATGGACCTTTATTCACACAGACTCTACCTTTGCAGGTATGTCGGGGCAGCACTTAATTCCTGAGTTAGGATTAGGGTTGTAAGAAAAAGACGGTTCTTGTCTGTGGGACTATGTAATATTCTGCCATTTCATCAGTAAAGTGTTGAAACCTTGCCTTCTGCCTGGTCTGAAGTCACTTAAAGGAGCTTAATACAAGTAACCGGCACATTGCTACAGTTTTGGGTCACTAACACGTGGGGTAGGAAAAGTCAGCTCAGTAAGAGTCATCTTAGGACAAGTTATACATGTGGCTGCCATGAGCAACGAAGGTGTCGTCAGCAAGCAGCCTGATGGAAAATTGGACCTGTTGTGGGTGGAAATACCTCTAGTCACGAGGATGATGTTGACACTCCCTGCACTGCATTCTGTCTCACATAGCAACCAGAGCATAACTGCACAGCAGATGTCCCTATCCTGCACAAGAAATTCAAGATTTTAGGTCAAGTGTACATTGGAGCCCGTGCTATGTGTACGTCTGGGATCCATGCTGCTACTGGGACCGATAGTGGGAAATCACTGGACAGGTGGCGGTGATCAATGTTCGCCTAATTGCAAACTACAGTGAAAAGATGTACATTGTCACAGAGACCCAAGTGTTAACTAGAGGATAGTTGTTGTACAAGTGTACATGGTGAGACCCACCTTAAGGTTGAGTATTCCCCCACGGTGGCCTCAGCCTTCTCCTGGGGCATTGCTGAAGCATCACAGACATAAAAGTACCCCATATGTGTGCAGCAGAGAGATCCAGAGCCTAGTATAGCCCAGAAGAACCCACCCTGGGGGTAGTCCTCTCATGTTGCCCACACTTGGCACCCAACGAGTTAGTGGGGAACATGGAGGAATGAATGAATGCTGCAAACACCCAGCAACTGCGTGCACCCACCTTAAGGTCAAGTATTCCACCAAGGTGGCCTCAGCCTTCTCCCAGGGCATTGATGAAGCATCACAGGCAGAAAAGTACCCCATATGTGTGCAGCAGAGTGATCCAGAGCCTAGTATAGCCCAGAAGAACCCACCCTGGGGGTAGTCCTCTCATGTTGCCCACACTTGGCACCCAACGAGTTAGTGGGGAACATAGAGGAATGAATGAATGCTGCAAACACCCAGCAACTGTGTGCACCCACCTTAAGGTCGGGTATTCCACCAAAGCAGCCTCAGCCTTCTCCCAGGGCATTGATAAAGCGTCATGGGAGTAAAAGTACCCCATATGTGTGCAGCAGAGGGATCCTGTTACAGGTGCCTAGTATAGCCCAGATGAACCCACCCTGGGGGTAGTCCTAGCATGTTACCCACACTTGGCATCCAACGAGTTAGTGGAGAACATGGAGAAATGAATGGGGCCATGCTGCAAACACCCAGCAACTGCGTGCACCCACCTTAAGGTCAAGTATTCCACCAAGGTGGCCTCAGCCTTCTCCCAGGGCATTGATGAAGCATCACAGGCATAAAAGTACCCCATATGTGTGCAGCAGAGTGATCCAGAGCCTAGTATAGCCCAGAAGAACCCACCCTGGGGGTAGTCCTCTCATGTTGCCCACACTTGGCACCCAACGAGTTAGTGGGGAACATGGAGGAATGAATGAATGCTGCAAACACCCAGCAACTGCGTGCACCCACCTTAAGGTCAAGTATTCCACCAAGGTGGCCTCAGCCTTCTCCCAGGGCATTGATGAAGCATCACAGGCAGAAAAGTACCCCATATGTGTGCAGCAGAGTGATCCAGAGCCTAGTATAGCCCAGAAGAACCCACCCTGGGGGTAGTCCTCTCATGTTGCCCACACTTGGCACCCAACGAGTTAGTGGGGAACATAGAGGAATGAATGAATGCTGCAAACACCCAGCAACTGTGTGCACCCACCTTAAGGTCGGGTATTCCACCAAAGCAGCCTCAGCCTTCTCCCAGGGCATTGATAAAGCGTCATGGGAGTAAAAGTACCCCATATGTGTGCAGCAGAGGGATCCTGTTACAGGTGCCTAGTATAGCCCAGATGAACCCACCCTGGGGGTAGTCCTAGCATGTTACCCACACTTGGCATCCAACGAGTTAGTGGAGAACATGGAGAAATGAATGGGGCCATGCTGCAAACACCCAGCAACTGCGTGCACCCACCTTAAGGTCAAGTATTCCACCAAGGTGGCCTCAGCCTTCTCCCAGGGCATTGATGAAGCATCACAGGCGTAAAAGTACCCCATATGTGTGCAGCAGAGTGATCCAGAGCCTAGTATAGCCCAGAAGAACCCACCCTGGGGGTAGTCCTTGCATGTTACCCACACTTGGCACCCAACAAGTTAGTGGAGAACATGAAGGAAAGAATGGGGCCATGCTGCAAACATCCAGAAACTGGTAGCAATATGGTGATGCTGCATTTAGCGAGTTAAAAAAGATTGGTGAGGAGGCGACATATTGCTTCAAATGCCTCTGAAAATTGATCTGAGCATGGATTTTTTCACGACTTTTCAGAGGACAGGTATTTGTTGCTACTAGTGTTAACAAGCCCTGAAAAAAGCTCAAAAGATCAAAAGTAATGTACAGGGGCGGACTGACAACTCATGGGGCCCCCAGGCAATAGGGGATCATGGGGCCCCTGTGTCCTTGCCCAAACTCAAAAAAGCCTATGAAAAAGGTACCAGGGGCATCTCATGGGGCCCCCTACTGACCCCGGGCCCTCGGGCAGTGCCCAAGTTTCCAAATGGTCAGTCCGCCCCTGGTAATGTACAGAAATACATACAGACACATACATGTGTAGGCAGGTGTGTTTTTTTTCCCCACTGCAGGTGGTGCTCAAATCGAGTGGTACTACAACCTGGGTCACCTGGGTCAAGGGAACAGCGTTTCAGTTGACTGCACTGCACTCATGTGACCCTCCGTGGCCATCTTTGGTCAGCAGGGTCTATTTAAATCCCTGCCCCCGGATTTTGGTGCGCTTGTCATGTGCCTAGTGTAGGGAGAAAGACCCCGCTTGTCAAGGAAAGTAACTAGGGACTCTCTATCCTCAAAAGGAGCTTCCCTCTTGGGACCAGACTGACCAGGCCATGCTTCACTCTCTGAAACAGACACTGACGGCATCTCTCCTCCTTTACATTTGACTACACTGAACTGTGAGTTTGTCCCTTGCGGTATTTTCCCGTCTGGGTGTTTGTAATGTTGGCATTCTGTTTTCAATACAAATTCCAAGTTTTACTGCTTCCAGACTCTGTGTAATTACTGCCCGCACCATGCTGCACCTTCCCACACACACACATACACACACACAGACATATAGCTTTTTTTTTTTTTTAAATGCAGATCCGCTGACCTGGCTGAGCCAGGCACCTCGCAATGTAGGGGTAGTAGAGTAGGTCATCACACAGGAAGAATACTCTACTGACAGTTCGCAGCTCCTCCGGTCTTAGCTCTATATACTGCACGGGGCTGAGACTGGCAGAGAGTCTACAGCAATGCACAGAGCAAGTTCTCAACTAGGGTTCTGCGGCACCCCTGACCAACTCATGCGGCACCCCATGGTGCAATGTCACCCCGGTTGAGAGAGACTGGGTTAAGCTAAGAGAACATAGCCAGGATTAAAACTGTCAACAAATGAATGCTCAAGTCGCAGCTCCTCCGGTCTTAGCTCTGTATACTACACAGGGCTGAGACTGGCGGAGAGCCTACAGCAATCTACAGAGCAAGTTCTCAACTAGGGTTCTGCAGCACCCCTGACCAACTCAGGTGGCACCTCAGGGTGCAACAACACCCCAATTGAGAAAGGCTTGGTTAACCTAAGAGAACATAGCGAGGATTAAAACTGTCAACAAATTTATTCTGGAGTCGCAGCTCCTCTGGTCTTAGCTCTGTATACTGCACAGGGCTGAGACTGGCGGAGAGTCTACAGCAATGCACAGAGCAAGTTCTCGACTAGCATTCTGCGGCACCCCTGACCAACTCATGCGGCACCCCAGGGTGCAACGACACCCCAGTTGAGAAAGGCTGGGTTGAGCTAAGAGAACATAGCCAGGATTACAACTGTCAACAAATTAATGCTCGAGTTGCAGCTCCTCCGGTCTTAGCTCTGTGTACTACACGGGGCTGAGACTGGCAGAGAGTCTACAGAGCAAGAGCAAGTTCTCGACTAGGGTTCTGGTAGCAGGCATGCGTTTGCTGCATGGCAAACCTGCTACAAATGCGCCAAAACGTGGTGTAAAAAAAAAAAAAAAACTTAGCATGCTCTGCTCCAAAAAAGGTTCAGGAACTTAGTTGAGGCATTGGGCAGCCCATTCAAATGAATAGGCTGCCCTACATGCAACGACTGAAAATGCTCCTAAATAAACCACAAGCGGAAATGCAAGTTCCCTCTATGTTCAGGTGTAATCTCAGCCTAATAGTAAAAAGTTGTTAGCAGCCTCTAGAAAAGTTGACTCCTAGAATGTCCATCAGGCCAAAGAGTTCCCATTCTTGGGTTTGAGGCACGTAGTTGTCAGCGCGTGGATCCAAACCTACAACCTCTGCTGTGTCTGGCGGTATCACTTCTTCCCCAGCCACCTGAGATGCTATACAGTGCCCTGCTTGAATCCTTAGCGAACCTTAGCTTGTGTCTTGTTTCTCTTGAACCTTGAATATTTTGCTCCTCTCATGAACTTCCTATTTAAGCCATGCCTTTGCAGTTCCTGTTTGCAAGATTATTGTGCTCTTTGAAGCCAATAACTCGCTCTTGTCATTCCCTCTGTCATCCATATCTTAGCTACCACTCATTACTGACCTTTGGCTTTTTCCGCCACTACTCTTCTGCTTGATCCCTATGTGCTACTGTTCCTAGCTTGCTCTCCTCCTGGTGGGGCGATCCTGAGGACTGTGACCTGGTACTAACTTGCAGCAAAACCCATCTGCACTGTTAAGATCCGCCAGGTGGTGCTGCTGGCTGCCCACTTGACAGACCTACCCAAAGCGTGGAGTCTAAGTCCCGGTCTGTGCTTTCACCAGGGCCCCTGATGGTGGGGATGGACTTGAAACAGACCAGGACCAGGTCACGACCTCTGAGCAGGGCCCACCAGTGGCAGGGGGAACCTCTGGGGATGTATTGGTACCGGTAGAGCCAGATGTGAGGAGGACGGCAGGCCCAGCAGGATAGATTGCGAGCAGTGGTCCCGTGGGAGAGGCGTGGTACAGAATCGGCAGGCGGAGAATCGTCAGGTCACTCGCAGGGTCAGCAGGAGAAGTCAGTCCGTAGATAGGTTTAACAAGCCGGGGGTCAGGATGGGAGAGAGTAGAGTAGTCAGGACAATCCGGGTCAAAATGCAGGAGAGAGTAGAGTAGTCAGGACAATCCGGGTCAAAATGCAGGAGAGAGTAGAGTAGTCAGGGTCAATCGGGATCAAAAACACAGGTACAGGATGCAGGAACTCAGAAGACCTTGCGGCAATCAGTGACAGTGCAGGGCATCTTTAAATATCGCGCCCTGCACTGTCATTGGCCGCCCAGGACGCGCCCCCGGGCTGTCATTGGCCGCCCGAGGCGCGCCCCCGGCTCCCACTGCGCATGCGCGGCGTCCTGTCATCCGCGGCTCGCCGGGACCTAGTGCTTGTATCCCAGCGTGAGCCATTGCCAGCGCGCATGCGCCGGCCGACAGGACGCCGCGATCCCTGACATGCACCATCAGGAGCTCTGGTGAGTGCCGGTTAGTGCTTAGACCTTGTACCTCGGGTGAGCCCCTGTCATCCACCAAGGTGACCTGCTTGTATACCTATCCTGCTGGTTGGTGGACTGCTGGTTGGTGGGGGTCTCTCTACTGCGATAGCTACTGGTCTCCGAGCCTGATCCCTGACAGTGCCAGTATTTCACTAAGTGTGTGGTAGTAGAATGAAATACTGCGGTCCAAAATTGCTTCATTTTTTGGACAGGACCAGAACTGAACCATGGTTTTTAAATTATTTCCATAGGTAAACATTATCCAATAAATCTTGCTATGTGCTGTCTGAGATGGCTTCTGGTTTGTGTATTTCGTTGACTTATGAAGTTACTAATTGGGTTCATGGAGACCATTATTCAGGTTTCTTCTTTGGTGGGGTAGTGACTGGTGTAAGTGGACAACATTTGCTTATCCCAGAGTTGACTTTTAACCACTTCAAATCCGGACACTTTCCCCCGCTTCCGGTCCGAACACTTTCATCCCCTTCCAGTCCGAACACTTTCATCCCCTTCCAGTCCGGACACTTTCATCCCCTTCCAGTCCGGACACTTTCATCCCCTTCCAGTCCGGACACTGTCCCCCCCTTCCAGTCCGGACACTTTCCCCCCCTTCCAGTCCGGACACTTTCCCCCCCTTCCAGTCCGGACACTTTCATCCCCTTCCAGTCCGAACACTTTCATCCCCTTCCAGTCCGGACACTTTCATCCCCTTCCAGTCCGGACACTTTCATCCCCTTCCAGTCCGGACACTGTCCCCCCCTTTCAGTCCGGACACTTTCCCCCCCTTCCAGTCCGGACACTTTCATCCCCTTCCAGTCCGGACACTTTCCCCCCCTTCCAGTCCGGACACTTTCACCCCCTTCCAGTCCGGACACTTTCATCCCCTTCCAGTCCGGACACTTTCCCCCCTTCCAGTCCGGACACTTTCCCCCCCTTCCAGTCCGGACACTTTCCCCCCCTTCCAGTCCGGACACTTTCCCCCCCTTCCAGTCCGGACACTTTCCCCCCCTTCCAGTCCGGACACTTTCCCCCCCTTCCAGTCTGGACACTTTCCCCCCCTTCCAGTCCGGACACTTTCCCCCCCCTTCCCATCCAGGCCAATTTTCAGCTTTCAGTGCTATCACACTTTGAATGACAATTGCGCAGTCATGCAACTCTGTACCCATATGAATTTTTTAGCATTTTTTTGAGACAGATAAAATTGTATTTTGGTGGTATTTATTCACCGCTGGGATTTTTATATTTTGCTATATAAATGAAAAAGTCCAAAAATTTAGAAAAAAAGTGTTTTTCTTATAAAATTTTGCAAATAAATAATCTTTCTTCATAAATCTTGGCCAAAATATATTCAGTTATCATTTTAGTAAAACAAAAAAATAACCCTAATTAGCTTATAACCAAAAATTATAATTTTTCTAATTGTTTTTTTTTACATGTTTATTTTATTTTTTTATATTATTATGTTTTTTTTTTTGTTTTTTTACATACTGTCACCCTAGCAGTACAGTGTCACCATAGTGATACTATACTACTTGTGGGGGGTGATGAAGATTTTTTTTTTATTACACTGATTGCTTTTACACCCTGATTTTACAGGCTGTAAAAGCAATCATTTCTCCTTCTCTCTGGCTGCATTCCTGCAGCCATTGAGAAATACTGTGTGAGCTGTGATTGGTCACAGATTGTCACATGGTACAAGGCTGTTGTGAATAGCCCTGTATCATGTGATCTCTATGATCATTCACAGATTTCACACATAGTAAGCAATGATGTCAGAAGTGACATCTTGCTTACTACTATTCATGTGATCACTAATTGGCCAATCAGGGATCGCATGAATCGGGCGCTCACACAGAGGTCCCGTACAATGATCGGTGTTCCGCTGTATCCGGAGGATCGTGGTGCCGCACACTCTCAAGGAGCGTGCACAGGCAATGGATGCGGGGGGACGTTTAGAAACATCCCCCCGCATTGGCAGCGCTCCCGTCCGCCCGTTTATCGGCAATGGGCCAGACAGGAAGAGGTTAATACTGTAATAGTGTCATTTTATTTATTAGCTATAATAAAATATATATTACACTCACACTCCATAAACATCGTGGTGCCGTGCTCTCCCAGGGAGTGCGCACAAGCAGAGAAGCGGGGAGGACATTTATAAACAGCCACCCGCTCCTGCACTGCTCCTGTCCGCCCGTTTATGTACATGGGTCGGACGGGAAGTGGTTAGTGAAAGCTGCAGATTTAAAAAGAATGTAAACAGCTTTTGGAATTTCATTGAGATAGTGAAGCATTGGTGAGATCTTGTTGGGTTGGGCTGGGTTGGGTTGGGTTGGGCTGGGCTGGCTTGAGTTGGGCTGGCTTGAGTTGGGCTGGCTTGGGTTGGGCTGGGTTGGATTGGGTTGGGCTGGCTTGAGTTGGGCTGGCTTGAGTTGGGTTGGGCTGGGCTGGCTTGAGTTGGGCTGGGCTGGGCTGGCTTGGCTTGAGTTGGGCTGGCTTGAGTTGGGCTGACTTAAGTTGGGCTGGCTTGGGTTTGGGCTGGCTTGGGTTGGGCTGGGCTGGGCTGGGTTGGGCTGGGCTGGGCTGGGTTGGGTTGGGCTGGGTTGGGCTGGGCTGGGTTGGGCTGGGTTGGGCTGGCTTGAGTTGGGCTGGCTTGGGTTGGGCTGGCTTGAGTTGGGTTGGGCTGGCTTGAGTTTGGCTGGGCTGGCTTGAGTTTGGCTGGGTTGAGTTTGGTTGGGTTGGGCTGGGTTGACTTCTACTTCATAATGAAGGTATTACGGCATGGCTTGGTGGGATCCGACCACATCAGGAGCAGGAAATATACCGCCACTTGCTGATATTCTAAAGGGATTAACCGTAATAAACACAAATGTCATTAACTCATTTCTAACCCACGGACAGCATCTAAAACGTATTAAGATTTGTGGGGCGGGATCAAAACTCTGGCATTTAAATTCGCTCAGTAATGAAATGCGTCGAGCCCATATCCTGGGTACATAAACGTTAGGAAATTAGTCTGGATAAGTGATATTTTCTCTTTTAATGCCAAAGATTAATTTACATATCAGTCAGTCTCTCCACCGCCCAGCTGACATTTACCGCGCACATACCATTCAATGACTGTAGGCGTTTAAAGGGGAACACCAGGACAAGCGCAGAAAGCAGGAAGCCAAAATGTTTAATGTTCTATTCAATTTTTAATCACTGTACTTAAGCCTGAACTCCAGGCAGATATGAAAAACACAATTTATTTCCGCTCTGCAAATCATTAATACATCATTAAATACCCTTTTGCAGTTCCTGTACATTCACTGGCCACTTTATTAGGTACACCTGTTCAATGGCTTGGTAACACAAATTGCTAATCAGCCAATCACATGGCAGCAACTCAATGCATCGAGGCATCTAGACGTGGTGAAGACGACTTGCTGAAGTTTAAACTGAGCATCAGAATGGGGAAGAAAGGGGATTTAAGTGACTTTGAACGTGGCATGGTTGTTGTTGCCAGACAGGCTGGTCTGAGTATTTCAAAAACTGCTGATTTACTGGGATTTTCACATATAACCATCACTAGGGTTTACAGAGAATGGTCCAAAAAAGAGAAAATATCCAGTGAGTGGCAGTTGCGTGGAGGAAAATGCCTTGTTGATGTCAGAGGAGAATAGGCAGACTGGTTGCTGCGACACTCAGATGGTAGGGTCAGAATTTGGCGTAAACAACATGAAATCATAGATCCATCCTGCCTTGGTGGTGTCATGGTGTGGGGGAGATTTTCTTGACACTAGCATGGTGGACCTACTAAAGTGACTGGTAAGTGTACAGCAGGAACTGGAGTGTGAGAAGAAGTAGCATGAACAGCCAGTCAGTAATGTGCGGACAAGAGGCATGCTGATTGGAGGAGAGAGGGAAGTGACAGAGAGATCATCACTGTGCTGCTTCTCCTTTCACCATCCAGTCACAGGCTGACCAGGGTTGAATGGTGCTCATCAGCAGACTGAGGACATCTAGTGGAATAAAAAAGTACTGCAGGTAGAAAACTGAATTGAAATACACTATTACAGGGGTGGCCAACCTGTGGCTCTCCAGCTGCTGCAGGACTACAAGTTCAATCATGCCTCTGCAAGTCAGTAACTTCCCATCTTTGCAATGCCTCATGGGAAATGTAGTTCCACAACAGCTGGAGAGCCACAGGTTAGCCACCCCTGCACTATTGCAATAAAAGCTGCCTTTATTATAATACCTTTTAATGAGTGATTCATTTTTATCTTTTAATTTTAAGCTGAAGAACTGCTTTAAAGAGGAAAAGGTGCAGAAATTAGGGCTGATCTGAGGGATGTAGGTGCAGGAATTAGGACTGATGTGTGGTATGATGGTGCAGGAATTTGGGTGATCTGCTGTCTGGAGGCCCAGGCATTGGGAAGACCTGAGGTCTGAAGGTGTAGGAATTGGGGATGTTTTGAAGTGTGAAGGTGCCGGAATTGGGGTGATCTGAGGTGTGAAGGTGCAGGAATTGGGGAGATCTGAAGTGTAAAAGTGAAGGAATTGGGGTGACATGAGGTGTGAAGGTGAAGGCATTGGGGAGATCTGAAGTGTGAAAGTGAGGGAATTGGGGTGACATGAGGTGTGAAGGTGAAGGCATTGGGGAGATCTGAAGTGTGAAAGTGAGGGAATTGGGGTGACATGAGGTGTGAAGGTGAAGGCATTGGGGAGATCTGAAGTGTGAAAGTGAGGGAATTGGGGTGACATGAGGTGTGAAGGTGAAGGCATTGGGGAGATCTGAAGTGTGAAAGTGAGGGAATTGGGGTGACCTGAGGTGTGAAGGTGCAGGAATTGTGGAGATGTGAGTGGTGAAGATGCAGGAGTTGGGGAGATCTGAAGTGTGAAAGTGAAGGAATTGTGGAGATCTGGGGTGTGAAGGTGCAGGAATTGGTGACATCTGAAGTGTGAAAGTGAAGGAACTGGGCAGACCTGAAGTGTGAAGGTGCACAGTGCGCAGAAGTCACCAACTGTCTGCAGAGTCAATAGATAAAGACCTCCAAACTTGGTGTGGCCTTCAGATTAGCACAACAACAGTGCGTAGAGAGCTTCATGGAATGGGTTTCCATGGCCGAGCAGCTGCATCCAAGCCTTCCATCACCAAGTGCAATGCAAAGCGTTGGATGCTGTGGTGTAAAGCACGCCGCCACTGGAGTCTAAAGCAGTGGAGACGTGTTCTCTGGAGTGACCAATCACGCTTCTCTGTCTGGCAATCTGATGGATGTGCCTGGGTTTGGCGGGTGCCAGGAGAACGGTACTTGCCTGATTGCATTGTGCCAAGTGTAAAGTTTGGTGGAGGGGGGATTATGGTGTGGGGTTGCTTTTCAGGGGTTGGGCTTGGCCCCCTAGTTCCAGTGAAGTGAACTCTTAAGGCGTCAGCATGCCAAGACATTTTGGAAATTTTCATACTCCCAAACCCCAAGTGACAATGTCCAAATTGGGCCCAATTAGCCATTTTCCCTCCCGGGTGTCATGTGACTTGTTAGTGTTACAAGGTCTCAGGTGTGAATGGGGAGCGGGTGGGTTACATTTGGTGTTATCTCTCTCACTCTCTCATACTGGTCACTGGAAGTTCAACATGGCACCTCATGGCAAAGAATTCTCTGAGGATCTGAAAAAAAGAATTGCTGCTCTACATAAAGAAGGCCTAGGCTATAAGAAGATTGCCAAGACCCTGAAACTGAGCTGCAGCACGGTGGCCAAGACCATACAGCGGGGTAACAGGACAGGTTCCACTCAGAACAGGCCTCGCCATGGTCCACCAAAGAAGTTGAGTGCACGTGCTCAGTGTCACATCCAGAGGTTGTCTTTGGGAAATAGACGTCTGAGTGCTGCCAGCATTGCTGCAGAGGGTGTAGGGGTGGGGGGGTCAGCCTGTCATTGCTCAGATCATATACTGCATCAAATTGGTCTGCATGGCTGTCATCCCAGAAGGAAGCCTCTTCTAAAGATGATGCACAAGAAAGTCCGCAAACAGTTTGCTGAAGACAAGCAGACTAAGGACATGGATTACTGGAACCATGTCCTGTGGTCTGATGACACCAAGATCAACTGATTTGGTCCAGATGGTGTCAAGCGTGTGTGGTGGCAACCAGGTGAGGAGTAGAAACAGGGCTTCTGTTAGAAACCACAAGGCCCCATACAGTCAACCTGACAGGGCCTCCCAGAAGGAAAGACAGTTTACTATGCTTCAGTTTTTAATTGATCACTCATTGTGTTCATTTTGGAAAGGAAGGGGCTGGTAAATGTGACGTATTCCCCCACGCTCCATCCTGAAGGATCCTAAACAGCAGGCAGGAGCAATGGTGTATCTAGGTTTTATGCTGCCCTAGGCAACACAAAAGCCAGCCTCTGCAACCTTTCCCGTGGAGAGAGCCTGACAGTGACCAATACATTCCCCCCTCCACTGTGGAGAGAGCATAAAACTGACCAATAACCCCCTCCCCTCAAAGGAGAGAGTCTGACACTGACCAACACCCCCCCACCAACCACGGAGAGAGCATAACACCAACCAGCAATCCACCCCCCAAAAGGAGAGAGCCTGACACCAACCAACACATTCCCCCCTCCACTCTGGAGAGAGAGTAACACCGACCAATAACCCCCTCCCCCCCAAAGGAGAGAGTCTGACACTGACGAACACCCCCCCCAACAGTGGAGAGAGCATAACACCAACCAGCAACCCACCCCCCCAAAGGAGAGGGCCCGACACCAACCAACACCACCCCCCATGGCCAAGAGAGCCTTCCACCACCACCACTTCCCCCATACGCCCGCCGCCACCCCCTTCCCATCCCTGGGAAGAGAGAGAAACTCACAGACATTCACCTCCGGACATCCCTGAGAATGAATGTCGGGCTCTGCATACACCGTCAAGCAGCCCACAGGCTCTCTTGGATCACACCTGGTCCCCATGCTGTGTGTGTTCATTCTTCCAGGGGGCATTGCTGCCCCCCTGAAAAATGCCGCCCTAGGCAAATGCCTTGTGGTAAATACGCTCCTTGGCAGGAGGCAAAGTCAGCGCACAAGTGGAGGTCATCAGCAGAAGATCTGGATACAGAAAGGCCAGGAGGAAAAAGTTGGGTCAAACAGGAAAAAGGGAACGCAGGTCAGGTCACTGGAGCCGATGATCTCTCAGCGACCCTTTTCAGTTGTGCTATGCTTTAAGTAGGGCTGTTGGCACCAAACTGGCTGTCGGCATCAGGGATGGCCAGATCTGCATAGCTACACTAGATATAAGTGAACCATAACCCAATAACCAAAATGCCTAACTAGCATCCTAACTAAGTAACAGGAAGCCTAACTACAAACTAACTATATACAATATGCACATAAATGGGGAGCACAGATAAGCAGGGTAAACTGGAGATGCAGGGCATGATAGAAGGGGAAACAAGGGCAGCAAAAAAAAAAGGTGGCAGGGTACATGGCGTAGGGTAAGAACAACATCAGGACCAGGATGAATGGTACACAGTATCTTGCTAGCAAAGCAAAACACTGACGGGAAGCGCACTATAACTAAATACCCGCCCAGCAGCCAGCATCATGTGGAGACTAATTACTGGGATCTGCTGGCTGCTGAGATACACCAGGCGGTGGACACCGGAACTACAACTTTCCATGCTGGGAAGAGCAGTGCCACCAACTAGTGATCCAGGTCCTGACACTGGCATGCTCACAACCATGACCCTGCACACAGGACCATAGACTGTACAGTATGTGCACATGCAGATCTTTGGACATGCCCATGCACTCGACTTTCCTAATGTTATCCTTAGAATCTATTGAGGAATATATTGAAATGCTTTTGTGCTTGGAGTTCAGCTTTGAACTAATCCCAAATGATCCTGCCATGAAGGTCTTTGTTCAGGCACTTCCTGTAATAGGTAGGTATAAGATGCACACAACACTCCCCATAGCTAGCAATAGGACATTTACAAATAAATACAAACAATTAAAATCTAAATATTACAAGCAGCCAAACGATAGACTGATAAAATGTACTTCAATGAATGGCCAAAAATCCATAGCAGTGGTCTCTCTGCAGAGGTCCGACACATCCCCTGCTGAATCTGACAGCAATCATCAAAACTCATAAGACCTCAATCATCAAAACTCCTCAGTCATCAAAACTCATGCTGCCTATTGATTGGAGAGTTCTGAATTCCCCAACAGTCTGCATTGAAAGCAAACCTCGCTGTGCGGGGCAGTAGAGGGGTCCCCCTGGATGTGATCTCTATGACCCCTGCCATATGTCTCCAACCGCCTACGCAACTCATCTACAAATTTCCCTAAATGAGCCTTTTACCACTTCCATGACTTTAATTGCTTGCGGGATTCTTCGTCTGCCATCTCCTCGGATTTAGCGGTCTTGTAGCTGCAGCTAAATACAATAGATCGTCAGATTCCACTGCATGCGTGGCTTCTCTCCTGAGGGTGGCCTGAGCTGCACTGTGTGTGCCTGCCATTTACCACCAGGGCAGGAAGATTGCAGCAACAATTTGTATGAATAAGGGCTCTTATGAAAATGTCCTTTCAGCAACTGTCAATGCTCCGCTTCCAATCACAGCGCGGTAATTAATTCTTACTGAGAGATGCGCTGGCATGATGGTTGTCAAGAAACAAAATTGTGTAGATGCCGGGCTCTTGTGCTCTGTCATTGCTGCATCTAGATGTCACTGGAGGTGTTGTATCCATGTTTGTGTCACTTATTTCATACAGCAACATGGAGGGTGATCCAGTTATATCTATGATAACAAATAATAATAATAGTAGTAGTAATAATAGTAATAATAATTAAACGTACAGTTGCAAGAAAAAGTATGTGAACCCCTTGGGATTACGTGGAGTTTTGCATGAATTGGGCATAAAATGTGCTCTGAACGTCATCTAAGTCACAACAATAGAAGAACACAGTCTGCTGAACATAATACTACACAAACATTAGATGTTGCCATGGTTTAATTGCACATAACGTAAACATTCACAGTGCAGGGAGGAAAAAGTATGTGAACCTTTGGACTTAATAACTGGTTGACCCTCCTTTGGCAGCAATAACCTCAACCAAACGTTTCCTGTAGTTGCAGATCAGACCTGCACAACGATCTGGAGTCATTTTGGACCACTCCTCTTCACAAAACTGTTTCAGTGTAGCAATATTCTTGGGATGTCTGGTGTGAATCGCTCTCTTAAGGTCATGCCACAGCATTTCAATGGGGTTGAGGTCAGGACTCTGACTGGGCCACTCCAGAAGGCGTATTCTGTGCTGTTGCAGCCATTGTTTTGTTGAATTACTTGTATGCTTTGGGTCATTGTCCTGTTGCATCACCCATCCTCTGCGGAGCTTCAGTTGGCGGACAGATGGTCGTACGTTTTCCTGCAAAATGTCTTGATAAACTCTGGAATTCATTTCCCCATCAATGGCAACAATCCGTCCAGGCCCCGAGGCAGCAAAGCAGCCCCAAACCATGATGCTCCCTCCGCCATGTTTCACAGTGGGGATGAGGTTTTGATGTTGGTGTGCTGTGCCTTTTTTTCTCCACACATAGTGTTGTGTGTTCTTCCCAAACAACTCAATCTTGGTTTCATCTGTCCACAGTATATTTTGCCAGTAGTGCTGTGGAACATCCAGGTGCTCTTTTGCAAACTTCAAACGTGCTGGAATATTCTTTTTGGACAGCAATGGCTTCCTCCGTGGTGTCCTCCCATGTACTCCATTCTTGTTTAATGTTTTCCTTATTGTAAATGTGTCAACAAAAATGTTAGCATGTGCCAGAGATTTCTGTAGGTCTTTAGCTGACACTCTGGGATTCTTCTTTACCTCATGCAGCATTCTGCGCTGTGCTCTTGCAGTCATTTTTACAGGACGACCGCCCCTAGGGAGAGTAGCAACAGTGCTAAACTTTCTCCATTTGTAGACAGTCTGTCTTACCGTGGACACATGAACATCAAGGCTTTTGGAGATACTTTTGTAACCCTTTCCAGCTTCATGCAAGTCAACAATTCTTGATCGTAGGTCTTCTGAGAGCTCTTTTCTGCGAGGCATCGTTCACATCAGACAGTGCTTCTTGAAACTAGTAAACCCAAAACAGGTGTGTGTTTTTTAAGGGCAGGACAGCTGTCAGCAATACATCCAATATCATCACACTGATTGGAGTCAAGGTTGGCTCACTCCTGGCTCCAATTAGCTCTGGGAGAAGTCATTAAGCTAGGGCCTCACATACTTTTTCCTCCCTGCACTGTGAATGTTTACATGTTATGTGCAATTAAACCATGGCAACATCTAATGTTTGTGTAGTATTATGTTCAGCAGACTGTGTTCTTCTATTGTTGTGACTTAGATGACGTTCAGAGCACATTTTATGCCCAATTCATGCAAAACTCCACGTAATCCCAAGGGGTTCACATACTTTTTCTTGCAACTGTAGTGGTAGTAATATTCATAATAACAGCCATAATAATAGTAGTATCATCATAATATTGATAATAATAATCAGAGTGGTAGTAGTACTCATAATGACAATATTCATAATGATAACAATCATCACAATATTATTAATATTAATAGTAATCATTTTATCATAATAGTAGTAGTAATAATAATAATTATAATAGAATTAGTTGAAATATTAATTATGCTAATATGCATAAGAATAATAAAAATCATAATGATATTAGCACAACTCCTACGACCTCCCTCCCCCTCCATCCTACGCTCCCTCACCCACATCTTCAATCTCTCCCTCTCCTCCGGCACTTTCCCCTCCCCTCTGAAGCATGCACACATCACCCCCATACTTAAAAAGCCCTCCCTGGACCCCAATGACCCGAACAACCTCAGACCCATCTCCCTGCTCCCATTCACATTTAAACTCCTCGAGCGCCTAGTCTTCACCCGCCTAAGCTCTCACCTCAACGACAACAACCTTCTCGATCCCCTACAGTCCGGCTTCCATCCCCTACACTCCACCGAAACTGCCTTACTCAAACTATCCAATGACCTGCTAACCACCAAAGCTAATGGCCACTATTCAGTGCTCCTACTCCTTGGCCTCTCTGCGGCCTTCCACACAGTCGACCACCCCCTCCTCCTCAAAAAACTACACTCCCTCGGCCTCAGAGATTCTGCTCTCTCCTGGCTCTCATCCTACCTGTCACAACGCTCTTTCAGCGTTACCTATCATGCTACCACCTCCCCCTCACCCCCCCTCTCTGTTGGGGTTCCTCAAGGCTCCGTCCTCGGGCCCCTTCTCTTCTCCATCTACACCTCCTCCCTTGGCCAACTCATACACTCTCTCACGGCTTCAACTACCACCTCTATGCCGACGACACGCAAATCTATCTCTCAACCCCCCACCTCACCCCCTTGGTCTCCGCCCGAATCACACACCTGCTGAGCGACATATCTGACTGGATGTCACTCCACTTCCTTAAACTGAATTTCTCCAAAACCGAGTTTCTTTTCTTCCCCCCAGCCCGGACACCACCCCCCATTGACTTCTCCATCACATCCAACAACACCACCATCAAACCCGCCCCGCAGGCCAGAGTACTTGGTGTCATTCTGGACTCCAACCTATCCTTCCAGCCCCAAGTTCAATCTTTAACAAACTCGTGCAGACTCCACCTCCGCAACATCGCCAAAATCCGCACGTTCCTAACCCCAGAAACCACTAAACAGCTCATCCACTCCGTCATCATATCACGACTCGACTACTGCAACTCCCTCCTCACTGGCCTGCCTCGCCGCTGGCTATCCCCGCTTCAGTCCATCCTGAATACGGCTGCCAGACTCATTCACCTTTCCAACCGCTCCGTCTCCGCCACCCCCCTCTGCCAATCCCTCCACTGGCCTCCATTCAGTGTCCTCCACCCCCCTCTGCCAATCCCTCCACTGGCCTCCAATCAGTGTCCTCCACCCCCCTCTGCCAATCCCTCCACTGGCTTCCGATTGCGCAACGGATCAAATTCAAAATCCTAACACTGACATACAAAGCTGTCCACCATACTGCCCCGAACTACATCACTGACCTAATATCCAAGTACCACCCAACACGCACACTCCGCTCCTCACAAGACCTCCTTCTCTCTAGTTCCCTGGTCTCCTCCTCCCATGCCCGCCTCCAGGACTTCTCCAGGGTGTCACCCATCCTCTGGAACTCCCTGCCCCAACCCATCAGATTATCACCTACTCTCCTCTCCTTTAGCCGCACCCTGAAAACCCATCTCTTCATGGAAGCCTACCCCACCCCTTGCTAACTTGCTGACCTCCACCACTCTTCCTACCACTCCATCCCCCACAGCTATCTCCTCCTGTGCCACCATCCCCTCCCTCCTAGATTGTAAGCTCCAAGGAGCAGGGCCCTCGATCCCCTCATGTTTTGCATTGTATTGGTATTGTTCTGTCACATGTTCTGTCCCCCATTGTAATGTACAGCGCTGAGCGAACTATTGGCGCTTTATAAATACTGTATAATAATAATAATAATCAGTAGTATTAGGAATCATAATGATAATAACAATCATCATACTAATAGTAGTAGTAGTAATAATTAAAATTGTAGTAGTAATATTAATTGTAATGATAATATTCATAATGATAATACTGTATTTATAATGAAGATAATAATCATAATAATGTTATTTGTAACCATATTAACCACAAGCCTGCAGGTCACTTATACCCCCTCCCCCCCCCCCCCCCCCCCCCAGGCCAATTTTCAGCTTTCAGCGCTGTCGCACTTTGAATGACAATTGCACGGTCATGCAACACTGTACCCATATGAAATTTTTATCATTTTTTTGAGACAGAGCTTTCTTTTGGTGGTATTTAATCACCTCAGTGTTTTTTATTTTTTACTAAACAAACCAAAAACCACTAAAATTTTTGAAAAAAAAGTTTTTTCTTAGTTTTTGTAATAAAATTTTGTAAATAAGTGATTTTTTTCCTTCACTGATGTGCGCTAATGAGGCTGCAGTGATGGGCACTGATAGGCTGCACTGATGGACACTGATAGGTGGCACTGATGAGGAGGCACTGGTAGGTGGCACTGATGGGCATTGACAGGCATCACTGATGGGCACTGTAAGGCAGCACTCATATATGGCACTGTTAGGTGGCACTGATAGGAAGCACTGACTTGCACTGATAGGAGGCACTAATGTGCACTGATAGGCGGCACTGGCTGGCACTGATTGGCAGCACTGATAGGTAGCACTGACTGGCACTGATAGGTGACACTGAAAGGCAGCTCAGATGGGCACTGATATGTGGCATTGATGTGCACTGGTAGGCAATGATACGTGGCATTGATGTGGCATTGATGGACACTGGCAGATGGCATGGATGAGCACTGACAGCTGGCACTGATGGACACTGACAGGTGGCACTTCTGGGGCTACACAGACCATCAGGACACACTTATCATCAGTGCCCTGATGATCAGTGTACATGTCCCCTCTGAGTAATGCCGATTATCGGCTCTCCTCTCCTCTGTCAGCGTGACAGCTCGTGAGGAGAGAAATGCCGACCGGGGTCTGACCAGGAGCCCCAAGTGCCGTACTAACGGTCAGGATCGGGAACCCCTGGTTCTGGGTCGCCTGATTGCTGTGATAGCCTCTGATTAGCTAGCCTAGTGTCCAGTCTCTGTGAAGCCTTCCTCTGTGTTTTTTCTCTGAATGGAGGGGGGAGATTATCTCTCTCTCTCTCTCTCTCTCTCTCTCTCTCTCTCTCCCTCTCCCCCCCCTCTCCCTCTCCCCCCCCTCTCTCTCTCCCCCCCCCTCCCTCTCCCCTCAAGGTTTGATCTAGGTCAGTGCTAGGGTTAGTGTTTGGATCAAGTAAGGGTCACGGTCAGTATATTTTGAGCAGGTTTTTTCATAAGCACTTTATAAATGATTATTAGTGTCAGTGTGTTTTAGGTAGGATAACCCACCCCCCCCCAAAAAAAAAATGTGCACTATTGTTTCTGGTCCTTGCTACAGGCACAAACAACTAGCATACACATATATGCTTTCACTGCAATCGTCGGGAGCAGGAGAATTTATTTTTGGTTGTTCTTTGGTAGTAGGTTACAGTAGTAGCAATAAATATACAGCTACATTTAAAAATATATTTTTTTTTTACCATTTTGGGCCAGTTTTCCTTTGATAATAGTAACAGAAAAAAAAAAATCAGAAGATATCCATTACCATTTACCACTAACTGAAAAAAACGCGGTATAATCCACCTGGGTGCACAGAGTAGTTGTGATGATGCGTACAATTTTACTAACACATGTCAAAGTTGTAAATTTGTTCTTCGGCATTAACATTTGTTTTAGCTGTAGGCGTGAAGGGGTTAATATCCAGTATTTTAAATTACCTCCTCATTAGTCAAAGACGATTTGGGGGTGAGGCTCTGGATTTGGATCTTCTACCAGTAAAATTGAAGTCCTTAGTGGAGCCTTATAGCTTGGATTTGGCAGCTGTCCCAAGCTATATGGGGGCCCTTCAAAATGAGGGGGTCACCCAAATTGAGTAGTCCATAAACAGCTGCCCCAGAAAAAAAACACCAGATAAATGATAGACCAAAAATGATTAATTCGTTTAGAAAGTGACCATGGAAGGGACAAAAAACAGCCAACGTCTTTCAGGGACCCAAAGATCTCCATCTTCCCAACTTCTTTCAGGGACCCAAAGATCTCCCCCTTCCCAACGTCTTTCAGGGACCCAAAGATCTCCCCCTTCCCAACGTCTTTCAGGGACCCAAAGATCTCCCCCTTCCCAACGTCTTTCATGGACCCAAAGATCTCCTCCTTCCCAACGTCTTTCAGGGACCCAAAGATCTCCCTCTTCCCAATGTCTTTCAGGGACCCAAAGATCTCCCCCTTCCCAACGTCTTTCAGGGACCCAAAGATCTCCCCCTTCCCAACATCTTTCAGGGACCCAAAGATCTCCCCCTTCCCAATGTCTTCCCTAGCCAATGTCTTTCAGGGACCCAAAAAGATCTTCTGTTTCCCAACATCTTTCAGGGACCCATAGATCTCCCCCTTCCCGTCTTTCAGGGACCCAAAGGTCTCCCCCTTCACAACTTCTTTAAGGGACCCAAAGATCTCCCCCTTCCCAATGTCTTTCAGGGACCCAAAGATCTCCCCCTTCCCAACGTCTTTCAGGGACCCCAAGATCTCCCCCTTCCCAACGTCTTTCAGGGACCCCAAGATCTCCCCCTTCCCAACGTCTTTCAGGGACCACAAGATCTCCCCCTTCCCAACGTCTTTCAGGGATCCCAAGATTTCCCCCGTCCCAACGTCTTTCAGCGACCCAAAGATCTCCCCCTTCCCAACGTCTTTCAGGGACCCAAAGATCTCCTCCTTCATCAGGGCTAAGTGTAATGAAATGATTTAAGGGACTCGTGACTGTCCGGATCACCGGGGTTATAAATGGTTCATTGTGCCGCTTTTTAAGTCCTTACATCATTTCATTCTATTTAAGCCCTGAGGAAGGAGGAGATCTTTGTGCCAAAGAAAAGTGTTGGATATCTCTGGTCCTTTCCATGGTAGCTTACTACAGTAAATTGATAAATTATTTTGGAACTCTTGGATTGTGGTTTGTTTTTTTTTCTGATGCAACTGCACATACAGTA
>NW_028318747.1:377500-437500 GCF_062004578.1 Staurois parvus | reverse complement strand
AGCGACAGCATAGATTGCCAGCTCTGAGGTTCAACGCCAAGGTCCGAGTTGTGTTCTGCTGGGCTGGTCTGGCATTGTTTGGAGAAGTTTTTGTGCTGAGCAACAAAGGATAAGCGGTGGGGTGGTCTGTTGTTGTCCGGGTAGTCATAAAGTCCACTGCGGGCTTGCGGACCCCCTTCCGCCTTTTGATTTTGCACCATCAGCTGTCAGTGACAAGTCTCCTGCTGTGGTAGTGGCAACCCTTGGTAATGTCATGTTTGTTTGGGACTGCTAGGTAGGTTGTGATACCGACTGGCTTGGCCCCCTACGCTACTGGTCGTTGATGCCAGAGATTATCTGACCCTTTCAATTCTGGAATTGAAGCCTGGGTACCTTGGCAGGGTTGGGCACTTTGGCGCTACATGTCATTGACTCTAGAGAATTTTCGACCCTTTCCATTCTGAATTTGAAGCCTGGGCACTTTGAAGGGATTGGCACCTTGGCTTATTGACTCTAGAGAATATCCAACCTTTCAATTCTGGAATCGAAACCTGGGAACGTTGGTGGGGTTGGGCACCTTGGCTTTTGTTATCATTGACTCTAGAGAATATCCAACCTTTTAATACTGGTAGCAAAGCCTGGGCACCTTGGTGGAGTTAGGCACCTTGACTTTTGTTGTCATTGACTCTAGGAATCACCCAACCTTTCCATTCTGGAATCAAACCTGGGCACCTTGGCTTTAGTTGTCATTGACTCTAGGAATCACCCAACCTTTCCATTCTGAAATCAAGACCTGGGCACCTTGGCTTTTGTTATCATTGACTCTAGGAATCACCCAACCTTTCAATTCTGGAATCAAAACCTGGGCACCTTGGCTTTTGTTATCATTGACTCTAGGAATCACCCAACCTTTCCATTCTGAAATCAAGACCTGGGCACCTTGGCTTTAGTTGTCATTGACTCTGGGAATCACCCAACGTTTCCATTCTGAAATCAAGACCTGCGCACCTTGGCTTTAGTTGTCATTGACTCTAGGAATCACCCAACCTTTCCATTCTTGAATCAAAACCTGGGCACCTTGGCTTTAGTTGTCATTGACTCTAGGAATCACCCAACCTTTCCATTCTTGAATCAAAACCTGGGCACCTTGGCTTTAGTTGTCATTGACTCTAGGAATCACCCAACCTTTCCATTCTTGAATCAAAACCTGGGCACCTTGGCTTTAGTTGGCACTGACTCTAGGAATCACCCAACCTTTCAATTCTAGAATCACAACCTGGGCACCTTGGATTTAGTTGTCACTGACTCTAGGAATCACCCAACCTTTCAATTCTAGAATCACAACCTGGGCACCTTGGCTTTAGTTGTTATTGACTCCAGGAATCACCCAACCTTTCAATTCTAGAATCACAACCTGGGCACCTTGGCTTTAGTTGTCATTGACTCTAGGAATCACCCAACCTTTCAATTCTAGAATCGAAGCCTGGGCACCTTGATGGGATTGGACACCTTGGCGTTACTTGACCCTAGAGAATATCTGACTCTTTTGATTCCTGAATAGAAGCCTGGGTTACCTTGGTGGGGTTTGGCCCCTTGGCACTACTTGTCATTGTTGCTAAAAAAAACATCCAACATTTCAATTGTGGAATCACAGCCTGGGCACCTTGGCCGGTCGGCCAACGGGCTATCCAAAAAAAACATAGGAGTTGTCACTGCCAGCTGAGTCAGGATTTAAGCAGTTAAAAAAAAATTCGAAGCATTACTGTACAGATTCCCCTTTGCTAAGTCACCGGAGTTACGGACTGCTCGGTTATAATTATTTGTTTATTGTTCTTTTTGGTTGGTGTTGTTTTTGCCTTCTCGGTGAACATTTTTTTTTTTAATTACTATTATCAGCATTATTGCTTTGTGTTTTTGCGTGCTTTGCCCTCCCAGTTATTATTTTTGGTTGACGCTGTTTTTGCTTTTAATATTTTGTTTTATTGTTTTTTTCTTTCCTTTGTGCCGCCGTGCCCTCTCAGGTATTGTTTTTTATTTTTTTTTGCTTGCTCTTATTACATTTATTGTTCCTGTTCGGTTGGTGTTTTCTTGCTTGCTCGGTTATTTTTATCATTTTTTTTTTTTTTTGTTCCTGCCTGCTAAGTTATTTTCATCTTTTTTTTTTTTTTTGGCTTGCTTTTCCCGAATCTGCTCAATCGTAGTTAACCCCTTCCTACCTTGGCTATAGATAGATCGGTTCTTTAAAATCCCCGGAGATGGGTCGCAAGCGGCCAGCGCCGCTTGACGGAGCGTTTGTGTTTACTGTTTACGGGGGTTTATGGTACAGATTATTGCGTATCGATGGCGAGCCGACGTCGAGCTGCTTTGTAACGAGTGATAACTTACACGGCACAAAGCAGAGTCTCGCAGGCTGAGCAACGTCTGGTTTTTTTTTGTTTTTTTGTTTTTTTTTTAGCGCAGGACAAAGAGATCAATTTTTATCATATTAAGATCGCTTGTTCCTCCGCTTAGCGGCTCGCCTATGTCGGTGCTTTTCTTCCCCTAGCTTGGTATATTCCCAGCCATCGGCTCATTGGAGCTGCCTACGATTTGCACCCTATGTTGGCCATACATAGAGAAACTTAAAGGGACGGTTCGGACAGGCCCCAAATTTTTTGGGAGAGGCATCGTCTAGGTCTGCCATAGCCGGGTCTATGCTTTGAGGAATCGCGATTTCTGAAGTTTATTCGCGGTTTATCTGACGCGGTGATTAACAAGACATCGACGCAACCACATACATTAAAGAGAACATTTAAAGCGTCCTCAAGTGATGGACCAACGTGGTGGCCCCTTTTCAAACATAACATGCAGCTCCAGTTGGCAACTGTCGCCTGTCCAGGGGCGGACTGACCATTTGGAAAATCATCTTCGATCTTTTTTTTTAAATCTGCAGCTTTCGTTAAAAGAGTCCCTGTGCAGGCACTTCCTGTTATCGGGTGACAACGTTCTGTCAATGTCTCCCAATTGTGCTCCTGCGTTGTCACCGTGTCACATTAGCCCCCCTGGTGGAGACTACAAACTGCCATACACATCAGGAATGATTCACTGGCACGGGCGGACTGATCATTTGGAAACTCGGGCGCTGCCCAAGGGCCCGGGGTCAGTAGGAGGCCCCATGAGATGCCCCTGGTACCTTTTTCATAGGCTTTTTTGAGTTTGGGCGAGGACACAGGGGCCCCATGATCCCCTATTGCCCGGGGGCCTCATGAGTTGTCAGTCCGCCCTTGCGCCCGTCCCGAATTTATGGGTCCCTGGAAATGTTTCTGAACGCTCCTTGGTTTTCCCATCTGACCAAATGTATCCTGCTCTGCTTGCTCAAGATAATTCCTGTCCGTCGCTGGCATTTACATTGGCGCAAATATTGGTGGCAATTGGTGGCACCATCGGTTGGCGAATTCAAAGATCTAAACAGAAAATTTTAATTTTAAGTTCACGTCAATTTTTCGGTGATTTACAGCTTTGGATCGCAAATACGGACAGATGGGTCAATACGGCCTACCGCCAATGGTTGGAATTGTTTCGTGATTTTTCGATATAAGCTGTTGGTGGCATGTTGCTTACACTCATCATTCCCCTGCCCCCCACCCCATCGTTTTTGAGATTGAAAGCTGCTTAAAAGCGATAAAACCAACATGGTTGACATGTAAAGTGTATTTTTGGCAAATTCTGATCTTGAGGGTATTATCGTAAAATTAGCCTGTATGTGATGCTCGCTCATTTTTGTTCACGGACACGGTGTGTCATATATTCATCAATATATTTCATATACCAGAGGGTAGGTGCTCCCTCTAGTGGCTGCCTGTGTGTTGGGCAGAGCAGTCAGTATCTTTGCTGAACGATTGCTGTAAGAAATTTAGGATCGTCCCCTTGGAGAACAGTGAAAGTCTATGGGGAGAACTCTGAACACGGGTGTGCACTAGGAGACAGGAGTGGAAGTAGAGTCTCTATATGTAATAAGCATGTATGGCTGACCTCATGTAAATATGTAATTATAAGCTATACATAGAATCTTGAATTTTCACAGATTAACACATGACTGCATCCATAGGTATCTCCAGATCAGCCTTTCTCAACCTGTTTATCCCACAGGAACCCTTGAAATAATTTTCAGGTCTAAGGAAACCCCCTACTAAGATTGGTCCATTGGGGGTCATTGGGAATATATCCCTTACACTGGTGGTGGAAAGTGGGAAGAGTGCTCCCCTTACCTGTGCTCCCCTTACTTGCTGAATTAATAATTGCCTGCATCCATAGGTATCTCCAGATCAGCCTTTCTCAACCTTTTTATCCCACAGGAACCCTTGAAATAATTTTCAGGTCTCAGGTAAACCCCTAGAAAGATTGGTCCATTGGGGGTCATTGGGAATATATCCCTTACACTGGTGGGGGAAAGTGGGAAGAGTGCTCCCCTTACCTGCCGGATTAACACATGACTGCATCCATAGGTATCTCCAGATCAGCCTTTCTCAACCTTTTTGTCCCAGAGGAACCCTTGAAATAAATTTTAGGTCTCAGGGAAACCCCTGGTAAGATTGGTCCATTGGGGGTCATTGGGAATATATCCCTTACACTGGTGGGGGAAAGTGGGAAGAGTGCTCCCCTTACTTGTGCTCCCCTTACCTGCCGAATTAACACATGACTGCATCCATAGGTATCTCCAGATCAGCCTTTCTCAACTTTTTATCCCACAAGAACCCATGAAATAATTTTCAAGGTCAGAGAAACCCCTAGTAAGATTGGTCCATTGGGGGTCATTGGGAATATACCCCTTACACTGGTGGTGGAAAGTGGGAAGAGTGCTCCCCTTACCTGCCCTCCCCTTACCTGTCGAATTAACACATGACTGCATCCATAGGTATCTCCAGATCAGCCTTTCTCAACCTTTTTATCCCAGAGGAACCCTTGAAATAATTTTCAGGTCTCAGAGAAACCCCTAGTAAGATTGGTCCATTGGGGGTCATTGGGAATATATCCCTTACACTGGTGGTGGAAAGTGGGAAGAGTGCTCCCCTTACCTGTGCTCCCCTTACCTGTCGAATTAACACATGACTGCATCCATAGGTTTCTCTAGATCAGCCTTTCTCAACCTTTTTATCCCACAGGAACCCTTGAAATAATTTTCAGGTCTCAGGGAAACCCCTAGTAAGATTGTTCCATTGGGGGTCATTGGGAATATATCCCTTACACTGGTGGAGGAAAGTGGGAAGAGTGCTCCCCTTACCCGTGCTCCCTTTACTTGCTGAACTGACTCCCTTGCAGTCAGGTAGTTGGTTCTGCCAAGTGGCATTGGACCTGGAACTGTGCAGGCGCCATCAGATGGGAGATCAGTCAGCCAGAACCTAAGGAACTGCTACTGGGTTCCACTCTGGTTGAGAATAGCTGCTCTAGATATCAACGGACACCAGATAATAGCCAGAAGATGCAATCATTAGGCCGCTAGCATACCTATGGCATGTATCTCTATCTATCTATCCATTCAGTCGTATCTGACCCTTGGCGATTGCATGGACCGTCACTCGTAAGCGACTTTTTCCATGAATTCTCTTAGCAATTATTTTACAGGGTAGGTTGCCAGGTCTTTCCCCAACCCCCACCATGCAGGAGATCCCGCAATGGAATGTATAATAATCATTAAAAAAAAAGAAAAGTGTAACTGTCAATGGTTTAAGCCAGCCAGGCAAAACTAGGCTCCACCACCATGTTTCTTTGGTATGGCTTCTGTGCACCCCAGAAGGCTTCATTCCCAAGATTGCCAACTGTGAATAACAGTGCATTGGGCACCCCCCACCCCTCCCCACCATGCATTGAGGAGCTCAGCTACCTATTGAGAGGCTTCTGAACTGCACCTAGCATCAGTGTCTTGACATCAACATTTGGGAGCATTCCCGGGGTACCACTTAAAGCTGTCTGTGGGCCAATGGCGCGCCTACTTTCCAGTCCTGTGCGCGTTTCATGCTTGTTCCGTATGCGTTTAACACGCGTCTATTAAAAGGATACGGTGTCCTTGTAATGTCAGTTTTAAAAGGCTACGTTTTTAAATAATAACATGTTCCTGAACGCACGACGTCATTTCCTCGCCGTTTTTCAACAACGCGCGTTACTGTTGGTGTACTGCGCGTGTTACCGGAAAAGCGCTTTCAACATTGGAAAATGTGGTGATGGGAAGGTCTCTATTGAGAAGATTCATACGTAGATTGTCATGCGTTTAAAATGCCAAGACGCACGGGCAGGGGCGGACTGACAACTCATGGGGCCCCCGGGCAATAGGGGATCATGGGGCCCCTGTGTCCTTGCCCAAACTCAAAAAAGCCTATGAAAAAGGTACCAGGGGCATCACATGGGGCCCCCTACTGACCCCGGGCCCTCGGGCAGTGCCCGAGTTTCCAAATGGTCAGTCCGCCCCTGCGCACGGGTTTGAACGCCTAAAGGTTAGTTTCGGGGGTGGGGGGCAAAAAAATTAAAAGAATGAAAGACTTTCAATTTGGTGAGTTTCTCCAGGAAAAGTCTGTGTACAGTGTGTAGGCTTTGAGCAGTTTTACGCCCTGCGGTGCAGTTTGGCCGCAGCGCCGTGAATGCGCGGTTTTGGTTGCCCTCGCTTTCCCATAGACTTCTATTAGATTGTGTGTTTTGGGTGCATTTTCTGAAAGCGCACCAAAGATGCAGCAAGTGGCGTGCTCCCTGCTTTGTCTCTCACCATCTTTGCGCACCCGGTGCGCACAGTCGCACGCCTGCCCAACATGCCCTTTAGCAGATGCATGGAGGGGCCATTAATTGTTAAGCATCTGAAAAAAAAATGCGCCTAATCGCATGGTGCCACAGCACCCTATGGTTCGGTGCAGCGCGCTTGTTCTCCTCGCTTCTGGCGCGTAGGGCAGCCCATTGAAATAAATGCTCCGAAATCGCACTGAAACGCGTAGGTATGTGTGTGAACCGAGCCTCATGCTGTGTGGATGGGTCCGGCTGGGCAGTTCCAGGTTGGAGCATGTGGAGTTGAGGAGCACGAACGGCTGAGTGTATATGGGGGTGCGCTGCTCGATCGATCGGATTATGAGATGGCATGGTGGAAACAGAAATGCGATCGATAACTTACGATCGACTGAAATCCACTTCCATGCATGAGGCACATCGATCGTATGGGTTATCATCTATAGATCGATTATTCCCATTAGAAGAGATCGATTGGAAAAAGAAATCATTCATTGAAGTGTATGCGATCACCGTTAGGCCTTGTTTAGATTAGCGATCGAACGGTTGGAGGGGGCGTTAAAAGCAAGTCTCACGCCGTGTGGATGGGTCCGGCTGGGCAGTTCCAGGTCGGAGCATGTGGAGTTGAGGAGAACGAACAGCATGCTCCCGCTCAGTGTATATGGGGGTGCGCTGCTCGATCGATCGGATTATGAGATGGCATGGTGGAAACAGAAATGCGATCGATAACTTACGATCGATTGAAATCCACTTCCATGCATGAGGCACATTGATCGTATGGGTTATCATCTATAGATCGATTATTCCCATTAGAAGAGATCGATTGGAAAAAGAAATCATTCATTGAAGTATACGATCACCGTTAGGCCTTGTTTAGATTAGCGATCGAACGGTTGGAGGGGGCGTTAAAAGCAAGTCTCATGCTGTGTGGATGGGTCCGGCTGGGCAGTTCGAGGTTGGAGCATGTGGAGTTGAGGAGAACGAACGGCATGATCCCACTGAGTGTATATGGTGGTACCCTGCTCGGTGGCAACCCGCTGAAACACGCTTCAATTTCATCATTCAATCGATGTGCAATTCGATCAAAATGCTCAAATCTGCAAACAATCGAATTGCATAACTTCCCTTCTTATCGATCGACTCAACCTTTATTAGATGCGATCAAACTGAGTTGATTGCTTATTGATCGTTCTGCATTGGTTGGCAGAACCGAGATACTTAGTTCACGGACATGATCATATTTTTGATCGATCGGATTGTGAGATGACATGGCGGAAACAGAAATGTGATCGATTGGATTGAATCGTAAGTTATGATCCAGGGGCGGACTGATCGTTTGAAAACTCGGGCTCTGCCCGAGGGCCCGGGGTCAGTAGGGGGCCCCATGAGATGCCCCTGGTACCTTTTTCATAGTATTTTTTGAGTGTGGACGAGGACACAGGGGCCCCATGATCCCCTATTGCCTGGGGGCCCCATGAGTTGTCAGTCCGCCCCTGTTATGATCATATCCTAGCAAACGTTTGAAATCCACTTCCCTGCATGTGGCATATCGATCGAATGGGTTGTCATCTATAGATCGATTATTCCAATAGAAGAGATCGATCGGAAGATTAAAAGATACTTAGATCACGAACATGATCATATTTCGATCGATTGGATTAAGAGATGACATGATGGAAACAGAAATGTGATCGATAACTTACAATCGTAAGTTACGATTATATCCTATCGATTGAAATCCACTTCCCTGCATGTGGCATATTGATCTTATGGGTTGTCATCTATAGATCGATTATTTCAATAGAAGAGATCGATCGGAAGATTGGAAGATACTTAGTTCCCTGACATGATCCCATTTCGATCGATCGGATTATGAGATGACATGGTGGAAACAGAAATGTGATCAATAACTTACAATTGTAAATTATGATCTTATCGTAATTATCGATTGAAATCTACTGCATGTGGCTTGTTGATTGGAAGGGTTGTCATCTATAGATCGATTATTCCTATTAGAAGAGATCGATCGGAAGATTGGAAGATACTTAATTCCCGATTATGAGATGATAATCATTTCCTATCAATTGAATTCCACTTCCCTGCATGTGACATATCGATCGTATGGGTTGTCATCTATAGATCGATTATTCCAATAGAAGAGATCGATTGGAAGATACTTAGTTCACGAACATGATCCCATTTCGATCGATCGGATTATGAGATGACATGGTGGAAACAGAAATGTGATCGATAATTTACAATCGTAAATTACGATTATATCCTAACTATCAATTTAAATCCACTTACCTGCATGTGGCATATCGATCGTATGGGTTGTCATCTATAGATCGATTATTCCAATAGAAGAGATCGATCGGAAGATTAGAAGATACTTAGTTCCCAAACATGATCCTATTTCGATCGATCGGATTATGAGATGACATGGTGGAAACAGAAATGTGATCGATAATTTATGAACATAAGTTACAATCATTTCCTATCAATTGAAATCCACTTCCCTGCATGTGACATATCGATCGTATGGGTTGTCTATAGATCGATTATTCCGATTAGAAGAGATCGAACGGAAGATTGGAAGATACTTAGTTCCCGAACATGATCCTATTTCGATCGATCGGATTATGAGATGACATGGTGGAAACAGAAATGTGATCGATAATTTACAAACGTAAGTTACAATCATTTCCTATCAATTGAAATCCACTTCCCTGCATGTGACATATCGATCGTATGGGTTGTCATCTATAGATCGATTATTCCGATTAGAAGAGATCGATCAGAAGATACTTAGTTCACGAACATGATCCTATTTCGATCGATCGGCTTACGAGATGACATGGTGGAAACAGAAATGTGATCGATAATTTACAATCGTAAATTACGATCTTATCCTAACTATCGATTGAAATCTACTGCATGTGGCTTGTTGATTGGAAGGGTTGTCATCTATAGATCGATTATTCCTATTAGAAGAGATCGATCGGAAGATTGGAAGGTACTTAGTTCCCGAACATGATCCTATTTCGATCGATCGGATTATGAGATGACATGGTGGAAACAGAAATGTGATCGATAATTTACGAACATAAGTTACAATCATTTCCTATCAATTGAAATCCACTTCCCTGCATGTGACATATCGATCGTATGGGTTGTCATCTATAGATCAATTATTCCGATTAGAAGAGATCGATCAGAAGATACTTAGTTCCCGAACATGATCCTATTTCGATCGATCGGATTATGAGTTGACATGGTGGAAACAGAAATGTGATCGATAATTTACAATCGTAAATTACGATCTTATCCTAACTATCGATTAAAATCTACTGCATGTGGCTTGTTGATTGGAAGGGTTGTCATCTATAGATCGATTATTCCTATTAGAAGAGATCGATCGGAAGATTGGAAGATACTTAGTTCCCGAACATGATCCTATTTCGATCGATCGGATTATGAGATGACATGGTGGAAACAGAAATGTGATCGATAATTTACGAACATAAGTTACAATCATTTCCTATCAATTGAAATCCACTTCCCTGCATGTGGCATATCGATCGTATGGGTTGTCATCTATAGATCGATTATTCCTATTAGAAGAGATCGATCGGAAGATTGGAAGATACTTAATTCCCAGACATGATCCTATTTCGATCGATCGGATTATGATGGCGGTGAGAAGGCATCACATGACCTCTGAAAAGCGATCCAAATGTAGATTTCAGAGGAGTGACATTTTAGACGCAGCTCTAGACCTGGCCTTGGCTGCACGACAAACCCGGAACGATCGCTCTCTATCGAGAGAACGTTTGGACTTGTTAAAAATTCTGCTGTTCATCACGGTCTTGCTTGACAACCTGGCGCCGCAACCATCTGGACGTGAAAAACAAACTAGCCTGAGATAAATCGCTCAACAATCAGATGATGCGCTCTCGAACGCCGGATTCTCCCTTCCAGAATCATCATGTGACCTCCTCGCAGTGACAACCTTTCGCCAAAAACAGCGCCGGAGTCGAACGAGATGTAGAAAAAAAAATAAATCAGAACTGGTGGGAGGAGCTAATCAACAGTAGAAATGGTGATCACATCGATCGTTCATTCCATTAAAAACATGGCGGGGAGCGTGAAGACATTCGCAACAGAATTGCTGAACTGGTGTCACACTTTTTCATCTGACTTAATTGGAGCCAAAGCTGTAGATTTGGGTTGGTGACGACTCCAAGAACTGAATCCTAAATTAGATCAAAGGCTGCAATTAAAAAACGGGCATTCGCCGCGCGCTAACTGAACGATTAAAAGCCGTTATGAACCCAATTACCAAAATCTCATGGAAGATTTAACATGTGATCGTCGTGTTAAAAATCGTTTTCCATCTTCTATGTCTGCAGCTTCCATTCAGATAATCCCTGGTGATCCTTGCCGTTGGAGATCCTTGTTCAGGCACTTCCTGTTATGGGGTGACAACTGTCTCCTACTTTTGGATGTGTGTTGTCACCTTTCCTTAAGCACCCCTGGTGGACCCATTCAGATATTCCCTGGTGATTCTTGCCGTTGGAGGTCCTTGTTCAGGCACTTCCTGTTTATGGGGTGACAACTGTCTCCTAATTTTGGATGTGTGTTGTCACCCATCCTTGAGCACCCCTGGTGGACCCATTCAGATAATCCCTGGTGATCCTTGCCGTTGGAGGTCCTTGTTCAGGCACTTCCTGTTTATGGGGTGACAACTGTCTCCTAATTTTGGATGTGTGTTGTCACCCATCCTTGAGCACCCCTGGTGGACCCATTCAGATAATCCCTGGTGATCCTTGCCGTTGGAGGTCGTTGTTCAGGCACTTCCTGTTATGGGGTGACAACTGTTGCCTAATTTGGATGTGTGTTGTCACCCTTCCTTAAGCACCCCTGGTGGACCCATTCAGATAATCCCTGGTGATCCTTGCCGTTAGAGGTCCTTGTTCAGGCACTTCCTGTTTATGGGGTGACAACTGTCTCCTACTTTTGGATGTGTGTTGTCACCCTTCCTTAAGCACCCCTGGTGGACCCATTCAGATAATCCCTGGTGATCCTTGCCGTTGGAGGTCCTTGTTCAGGCACTTCCTGTTTATGGGGTGACAACTGTCTCCTAATTTTGGATGTGTGTTGTCACCCATCCTTGAGCACCCCTGGTGGACCCATTCAGATAATCCCTGGTGATCCTTGCCGTTGGAGGTCCTTGTTCAGGCACTTCCTGTTTATGGGTTGACAACGATCTCCTACTTTTGGATGTGTGTTGTCACCCTTCCTTAAGCACCCCTGGTGGACCCATTCAGATAATCCCTGGTGATCCTTGCCGTTGGAGGTCCTTGTTCAGGCACTTCCTGTTATGGGGTGACAACTGTCTCCTAATTTAGGATGTGTGTTGTCACCCTTCCTTAAGCACCCCTGGTGGAGATAAAAAGTGGCCCTGAAAGTGCCTACAGACGTCATACTGCATTTAAGCCTTTCACCCTTTTTTTGGTTGATCAGGTGGGTTGGATCTCTAGAAAAAAAATCTGAGACCATCAGAAGTTAATGAAGATGTCACCATTTTTTTTTTTTGGCTGCTCAGTTAATGTCGCCAGGCAATGCTGAGGAATGGCTGCGTCGCCCAGATTTCAGTTTACCCAGCTGTGGCCGGGCACTGATAAAAACTGCAGATCTTCTCAGAGTACAGGCAGTGAGTCGTATAACAGCTGGCCGCTTTGAAGAAAAACATTGCCTGGCTGAGCCACTTATTTTCCTAGTATTGTTCGAGCTGTCAGAGGCCGAGGGGCCTGTATGGGGGACTCCTGGATAGTGCTGCACTCCTGACAGGCAATCTTTGTAAACGTAAGCCTCAGCTACGCAGAGCCAGCTCCAGGGGTTGAACTGAGTTCATATCTTCTAAATGTTCCTCTGCTTTACAACTGTCCTCTTCTGGACCCGTACGTTCCATCCTTCCAACCTCGACAACTGTCCTCTTCTGGACCCGTACGTTCCATCCTTCCAACCTCGACAACTGTCCTCTTCTGGACCCGTACGTTCCCTCCTTCCAACCTCGACAACTGTCCTCTTCTGGACCCGTACGTTCCATCCTTCCAATTTCGACAATTGTCCTTCTTCTGAACCTAAACCCTCCATCCTTCCATTCTCCATAACTGTTCCTCTTCTGCACCCAAATCCTACGTAATTCCATTCTATACAATTGTCCTCTTCTGGACCCAAATCTTCTGTCACTCTCTCCTCCACAACTGTCCCTATTCAGGATCCAAGTCCCTCCATCCCTCTCTTCTCCAGAACTGTCTCTCTTCAGGACCCAAATCCCTCCATCCCTCCCTTCTCCACAACTGTCCCTCTTCAGGACCCAAATCCCTCCGTACCTCTTTCCTCCCCAACTGTCCTCTTCTAGACCCAAATCCCTCCATCTCTCTCTTCTCCAGAACTGTCCCTCTTCAGGACCCAAATCCCTCCATCCCTCTCTTCTCCAGAACTGTCCCTCTTCAGGACCCAAATCCCTCCATCCCTGTCTTCTCCACAACTATCCCATTCCGGGACCAAAATCCCTCCATCCCTCTCTTCTCCAGAACTGTCCCTATTCAGGACCCATGTCCCTCCATCCCTCTCTTCTCCAGAACTGTCCCTCTTCAGGACCCAAATTCTTCTATCCCTCCCTTCTCCAGAACAGTCCCTCTTCAGGACCCAAATCCCTCCATCCCTGTCTTCTCCACAACTGTCTCTCTCCAGGACCCAAATCCCTAAAACCCTCCCTTCTCCAGAATTGTCCCTCTTCAGGACCCAAATCCCCCCATTCCTCTCTTCTCCAGAACTGTCCCTCTTCAGGACCCAAATCCCTGCATCCCTCTCTTTGCCACAACTGTCCCTCTCCAAGACCAACATCCTTCCATCCCTCTCTTCTCCACAACTGTCCCTCTCCTGCATCCAAATCCTCCGTACCTCTTTCCTCCACAACTGTCCTCTTCTAGACCCAAATCCTTTATAATCCCATTCTCCACAACTGTCCTCTTCTGGAACAAATCCTGCATCCCTCTCTCCTTCATAACTGTCCCTCTCTTGGATTCAAAGTCCTCCATCCCTCGATCCTTCACAGTAGTCCCTCTTCTTGGCCTAAATCCTCCATCCCTCTCTACTCCATGTCCATCCCTCTTCTGAACCCAAATCTTCTGTCCCTCCATTCTCCACAGCTGCCCCTCTTCTGCAACATAGACCCACATCTTTAGTAATTTCATTCTCCACAACTTTGGACCCAATCCCTTCATCCCCCTCCACTCCAACTGTCCCTTTTCTGGATTCAAATGTCTCCATCCCTCTCTCCTGCACAACTGCCCCTGTCCTGCAATCAAATCCTCCATCTATCAGTCGTCCACGACTGTCCCTCATCTGGACCCAAACCTCCGTACCTCTCTCCTCCATAATGTCTCTCTTTTAGGCCCAAATCCTCCCTAATTCCATTCTTCACAAATTTCCTCTCCTGGACTCAAATCCTGCACCCCCCTCCTCTCCATAACTGTCCTTCTTCTGCATTCAAATGCCTCATCCCTCTCTCCTCCACAACTGTCCCTCTTCTGGATCCTAATTCCCTATGTCCCAGTCCTCCACAACTTTCCCTCCTCTGAGCCCAAGTCCTCCAGCCATCTCTCCTCCACAAGTGTCCCTCCTTTAAACCCAAATCTTATGTCCCACCATTCTCCACAACTGTCCCTCTTTTAGATCCAAATCTTCTATAATCCTGGACCAAATTCATCCATCACCCTCTACTCCTATACTGTCCCTCTTCTATATTTAAATGTCTCCATCCCTCTCTCCTCCACAACTGTCCTTCTCCTGCACCCAAATCCTCCATACCTTTCTCCTACACAAATTTCTCTCTTTCGGACCCAAATCCTCCGTAATTCCATTCTCCACAACTGTCCTTCTTCTGAACCCAAATCCTCCATCTCTCTTTACTCCAAAACAGTCCCTCTTCTAGACCCAAATCCTTCATAATCCCATTCCCCACAGTTGTCCTCTTAAGGACCCAAATTCTGCATCCCCCTTTTCTCCATAACTATCCTTCTTCTGGATACAAATCCCTCCATCACTCTCTCCTCCACAACTGTCACTCCTCTGGGCCCAAGTTTTCCCATCCATCTCTTCTCCACAGCTGTCCTTCTTCTGGACCCAAATTTCTTTCAACCTCCTTTATCCCTCTCAATTATCTCTCTTCTGAACCCAAATCCCTCTATCTATCTCCTCCACAACCATCCTTCTGCTGGATTCAGATCTTCCCATCCCGCTGTCCTCCACAACTATACCTCTTCTAGACTCAAATCCTCTGTAATTCCATTCCCCACAACTGTCCTCTTAAGGATCCAAATCTTGCACCCCTTTTCCTCCATAACTGTCCCTCTTCAGGACCCAAATCCCTCCACCCCTCTCTACTTCACAACTGTCCCTCATCTGGACTCAAATCCTCCAACCTTCTGTCCTCCACAACTGTCCCTCATCTAGACCCAAATCCTCCATCCCTCCACCCTCCACTACTATCTCTCTTCCAAATTCAAATCCCTCTCTGCTCTACAACTGTCCCTTTTCAGGACCCAAATCGCTTCATCTCTCTCTCCTCCTCCTTCTGGACCCAAATCCCTTCGTCCCTGTCTTCTAAATAATTGTCCTTCTTCAGGACCCAAATCCCTCCACCCCTCTCTACTTCACAACTGTCCCTCATCTGGACTCAAATCCTCCAACCTTCTGTCCTCCACAACTTTCCTTCATCGAGACCCAAATCCTCTATCCCTCCACCCTACACTACTATCTCTCTTCCAGATTCAAATCCCTCTCTGCTCTACAACTGTCCCTTTTCAGAACCCAAATCGCTTCATCTCTCTCTCCTCCTCCTTCTGGACCCAAATCCCTTCATCCCTGTCTTCTAAATAATTGTCCTTCTTCAGGACCCAAATTGCATTTTCACAGCTTCCTCTCTTCTATCCCTCTTTCAATCTTCCATATCCATACCTAATATGTACCCAACACCTGAGTCCCTCTTTCCTCCCGAACTGTCCAAATCCATTTTTTCAAAACTAATATTCCATTATGGGCAGTTGCTGGCAGTTTCAATTACCTGCTTACGTCTCGTAGAAACTCCACTGGCTTCTAACTGGATTACGTATCTCCACCTCCTGTCTCGCTTTTTGTTCTGCACAATACCTGGAAAATCTATCAGGGAGAGGGTGGTTCTCTTGGTGGAGCCATGGTGGAGTTGAAGACCCTACCAAAGAGCTCTCAATGGTGGAAGAGGCCTATGGGTTAACTATTAACTGTGTAAGAATCAGCCATTGTGAGTCGGCTGTTATCAACTGCCTGGTAGACTTGCACCGAGAAAGAGGAATAGTACAGCACAATCACCATTTAGCCAGAAGCAAAGGCCAGATTTATAACGAGCAAACATGGCTGCCTTCGCCTACCCATACCTTCATGAGTAATTCGCATGAATCAGACGTTTAAAATATAACCAGTCACTAATTGGCTCGCTTTAAGCAGATCACTATTGCATGTTGTAGGGTTTAAATTGGAAACCCACTTATCGAGCGGCTCTTGATTTATCCCTTTGCTGCCAGGCATGCTACGTAGCCTCTTTGCGCATATTCCAATTCGCCGTCTGGTCCCCGGGGTCTTTTTATAAGAGAACAGGGGAGTGTCATCCAGTTCTTTGTAAAGCCGGCACTGCTTCTTCCTCTGGGAAGAAAAGCCAATAATCGCATTAAAGCAGGTTAGAGAAGGTTCAGGAGCAATGACGTCGTTCCCATTCCGATTTCACCGAAAGCGTCATCTGTATCTAAGAAACTCACATTACGCATATTATACAAACCATCAACCTTTCCCTAGGCGTCCTTGTGTGTAGGGTCATCAGGTCCAAAAATTACGAAGAGGAAACGACACGATTTCGTAGAAGCCAGGTGGAGTCCGTCTTGTCATCTAGTCTTGATCTGATTGGTTGCTGTGGGTCAATGCCCTTCGAGTTAAGCCCTTTTCCCCTTGTGCTGTTCATTGTATAAGCCAAGGATCCCATTTACCAAACTGCAAGAGCACTTAAGGCACCAAAAGTGCACTTTGGTTCTGTTTGCACCATGCAGGGGTGACGGAGCATGTGCCATGTGCCATTCATTTCAATGGGCTGCCCTTCATTTGAGAGACATGAAAAAGAAGTCCCTGACCCTTTACCAAAAACACGCCACACCGAACCTCATAGTGCCGCTTGTAGGGAAGCCCATTCATTTCAATGGGCTTCCCTTCATTTGGAGACATTAAAAAGAAGTCCCTGACCCTTTATCAAAAACACGCCACATAGAACCGCATAGTGCCGCGTGTAGGGCAGCCCATTCATTTCAATGGGCTGCCCTTCATTTGAGGGACATCAAAAAGAAATCCCTGAGCCTTTATCAAAAACACACCACACCGAACTGCATAGTGCCGCTTGTAGGGAAGCCCATTCATTTCAACGGGCTGCCCTTCATTTGGAAGACATGAAAAAGAAGTCCCTGATCCCCTATCGAAAACACGCCGCACCAGACCACATAGTGCCACGTGTAGGGCAGCCCATTCATTTCAACAGGCTGCCCTTCATTTGAGAGACATGAAAAAGAAGTCCCTGACCCCCTGTCAAAAACATGCCACACCAAACCGCATAGTGCCACATATAGGGCAGCCCATTCATTTCAACAGGCTACCTTTCATTTGGGAGATATGAAAAAGAAGTCCCTGATCCCTTATCAAAAACAGGCCACACCGAACCGCATAGTGCCGCGTATAGGGCAGCCCATTAATTTCAATGGGCTGCCCTTCATTTGAGAGACATGAAAAAGAAGTACCTGACCCCCTATCGAAAACACGCCACACCGAACCGCATAGTGCCACGTATAGGGCAGCCCATTCATTTCAACAGGGTACCTTTCATTTGGGAGATATGAAAAAAAAGTCCCTGAGCCTTTATCGAAAACACGCCGCACCGAACCACATAGTGCCACGTGTAGGGCAGCCCATTCATTTCAATGGGCTGCCCTTCATTTGGGAGACATGAAAAAGAAGTCCCTGACCCCTTATCAAAAACACGCCACAAAGAATCGCATAGTGCCGCGTGTAGGGAAGCCCATTCATTTCAACGGGCTGCCCTTCATTTGAGGGACATGAAAAAGAAATCCCTGAGCCTTTATCGAAAACACGCCACACCGAACCGCATAGTGCCGCGTGTAGGGAAGCCCATTCATTTCAAGGGGCTACCTTTCATTTGGGAGATATGAAAAAGAAGTCCCTGACCTTTTATCAAAAACACGCCACACCGAACCGCATAGTGCCACGTGTAGGGCAGCCCATTCATTTCAATGGGCTGCCCTTCATTTGAGAGACATGAAAAAGAAGTCCCTGACCCCCTATCGAAAACACGCCACACCGAACCGCATAGTGCCGCGTATAGGGCAACCCATTCATTTCAACGGGCTGCCTTTCTATTGGGAGACATGAAAAAGAAGTCCCTGACCCTTTATCGAAAACACGCCGCACCGAACCTCATACTGCTGCAGCACCATGTGGTTTGGCGCGTGCAAAAAATGTACGGATCAGCTCATGTGTGGGGGTGCCATAACAGTTAATGGCACGGCTGCACATCTGCTAAAGGACAGTTTGTTTCTGTGCGTGTGGGGAAGCTGTTCAGGTTGGGAAAGCATTCCTGTGTGTCGCGTGTAGAAAGTCCATTAATTTCAATGGGCTGCCCCTCATGGGAGGGCAACGTGTTTCACTGCATGTCAAAAAAGCGTTCAAGTCAGGAAAGCATTCCCAAGTGTTGTGTGTAGGTCAGTCCATGCATTTCTGTAGGGTGCCTTACGTGTGAGGGCAACGCGTTTCACTGCATGTCAAGAAAGTGTTCAGGTCAGGAAACCCTTCCCGAGCGTTGTGCGTAAGGTAGTCCATTAATTTCAGTGGGGTGCCTTACGTGCGAGGGCAATGCATTTCGTTGCATGTCAGGCAAGCGCACAAACTGTCCCTCATCTGGAGTCAAATTCTCCAACCCCCTGTCCTCCACAACTGTCCCTCATCTAGATCCAAATCCTCCATCCCTCCATCATCCACTACATCCAGATTCAAATTTCTCTCTCCTCTACAACTGTTCCTCTTCAGGACCCAAATCGCTTCATCCATCTCTCCTCCTCCTTCTGGACCCGAATCCCCCATCCCTGTCTTTTCAATAATTGTCGTTCTTCTGGACCCAAATCCAATTTTCACAACTTTCTCTCTTCTATCTCTCTTTCAATATTCCATAACTATACCTAATATGTTCAGGTCAGGAAAGCATTCCATGTGTATGGCAGTCCATTAATTTCAATGGGGTGCCCTTTGCACGAGGGCAACACGTTTCATTGTGTGTCAGGAAAGTGTTTCCAAGCATCACATGAAGGGCAGTCCATTAATTTCAATGGGGTGCCCTACGCACGAGGGCAACACGTTTCATTGCATGTCAGGAAAGTGTTTCCAAGCATCGCATGTAGGGCAGTCCATTAATTTCAATGGGATGCCCCATGTGCAAGGGCAACGCATTTCTGTGCATGTCGGGACAGAATTCCTGAGCGTGGAGTGTAGAGCAGTCCATTAATTTCAATGGGGTGCCTTACGTGTGAGGGCAACGTGTTTCAATGCATGTCAGGCAAGCGCACAATTTTGCTTGCGTTCCTGACAGGCACTAGGTGTGAACCTAGCCTTGGAGTGGTTTCAAGTACAAGTTTTCATGAATACATTCCTGACGTGTTGCAATATACAATGACAGTATCATTTATTCAGAAAGAACTGCATTCAGTGACTCTCCCTAGGCTGAGAAAATGGTATTAGTCTGCTGCAGGCAGGAGGAAGCATTTCCCCAGTCTTCTCTCCTCCAATGATCATATATACTCTACATTATAACTTTGTAGCAAGTCATAAAGTGAGAGTCTGATATGTGTCTGACCAGGGGCAGACTGACCATTTGGAAACTCGGGCACTGCCCAAGGGCCCGGGGTCAGTAGGGGGCCCCATGAGATGCTGGTTGACTCCTCACTCTTCGCTTGAGATATTCCTTAAACTTCCAGCCTGAAGAACTAGGATCCTGACAGGTACCTCCAGAAGCTGAGCAGCCCAAGACCCTCACATGGTCCCAATTACTATCCATCAGCTTGCCCGCAGCCCAGGGGCGGACTGACCATTTGGAAACTTGGGCATTGCCCAAGGGCCCAGGGACAGTAGGGGGCCCCATGAGATGCCCCTGGTACCTTTTTATAGGCTTTTTTGATTTTGGGCTGGGACACAGGGGTCCCATGATCCCCTGTTGCCCGGGGGCCCCATGAGTTGTCAATCCACCCCTGTGTCTGACATTTGTGAACACAGTTGGACATCAAGATTTCCATGATTGTGTGATCTGTTAGTCAGCATGTGAGTGAAGTGGGTGGTGACCTGGATGATACCTGGCTAAGTAGTCACCTAGTGATCTGAGAACGTTTTTTTTGACGTACTGTAGAACAAATATTCCATAACACGCCCATTGCATCTCAATGTTTTATTATCCAATCTGACTGGAGTGGACTTTACAGGAAAAACTGGAGGCTAGAAGACCACCAGCAGAAATTCAAAAAGCCGAGCTGATGTGCCGTGAAATCAATGAACGATGTTGTACGTTTCACGCCACTGTGGTTTGTAGCTTCAACGCGATTCACCAGATAGCTGTGCCGAAACCTCCTTCTAAGCTTTTCTTATCAGAGCTTAGCTCCAGAGAAATGGTGATCAGCAGAGCGAGACGCCAGCATCTTGACCGTGAGTTAGGGCACCTGGAAACGCAGTCGGCTACTTTAGGATCAACTGCCATCAAACATCAGTCAGACTACTCTGGAGAGAATGACCCCCATTAATTCTCTATTGTTCTTACATTGTCTTTACCTTAATCTTTGATGGGACTTTCTAATTTTTTGCAAGCTTGCTCTTCCATATTTTATTTTCTGGTATTAAATATAAAGATCTGTAGATTAACCAACAGGGGGAGCTCTGTATCTCAGACTCAGCTTCCTTGCTTTGCAAATACTGAAAGAACATATTAGCCACGTGGGAAGTGCATTGTCTTTGGTGAGTCAGATTGCAAACAGTCCTGGCCTGTGAAAAGAAGCAGTAAAGCAGAATCACTGCGTAGCAAAACAGATGCCGAGTATATAATAGGCATATATAGCCCTTACCTGCTCTCAAAAATACAAAGAACAGTGCAGCAAACCAGAGAACTGGTATGGTAGCCCCTGGCATGTTTCACAGTTTCACCTGATGCACACCAGCTATGTGGAAGTTGGTCTTCACCAGAGCTCCTGATGGTGGTGATGGGATGAGAACCCTAGTGGTCCCAGTTTGCATTGTGGCAAACTGACATCAGGTCATGGCCCTCAGGATCGCCCCACCAAGTAGATGGATAGAATGGAGAGGCTATGGTGTGAAGACTGTTCACAGGGATGGGATAGGAACCCTAGTGGTCCCAGTTTACATTGTGGCAAACTGACATCAGGTCATGGCCCTCAGGATCGCCCCACCAAGTAGATGGATAGACTGGAGAGGCTATGGTGTGAAGACTGTTCACAGGGATGGGATGGGAAGACTGTTCACAGGGCTTCAGACATAAGAGTGGTCAGGTTCAAGCAGAGGTCAAGGCAGGCAGGAAGCAAGTGGGCAGTCAGGTCAATATGGGTCACCAACAAACAGACCAGTATTATAGCTCTTTAGTTCTCAGGGAGGTTGGTGCCTAAATACCCTTCCTGGTTAGAGGACATGCCCAGTGTCCCTACTGAAAACTCAGGAATTCCTGGAAGTACTGGAAAGCCTAGGAAAGCCTAGGAATTCTGGAGATCCTGAAAGACCCAGCATGGATCCCAAAAGTACTAGAGATTCTAGGAGTTCTGGAAATCCATGAAGACCTGGCAGGGGTCCTGCAAGTACTAGAGATTCAAGGAGTTCTGGAAATCCTTGAACACCTGGCAGGTATCCTGCAAAACTAGAGAGCCGAAGAATTCTGGAAATCCTGTAAGACTCGCCAGAGGTCCCATGAGTATTTGAGACCCTAGAAGTTCTGGAAGAACAAGCAGGGATCCTGTCAGTACTAGAGGTTCTAAGAGTTCTGAAAATCCTGTTAGACCTGTTAGGGATCGTTTGAGAACTAGAGATCCAAAGAGTTCTGGAAATCCTTGAAGACCTAGCAGGGATCCTGCGAGTACTAGAGATCCAAGGAGTTCTGGAAATCCTTGAATACCTGGCAGGGTTCCTGCAAGTACTAGAGATCCTAAGAGTTCTGGAAATCCTGTAAGACTTGCTAGGGGTCTTGTGAGTACTGGAGACCCTAGAAGTTTTGGAAATTCTGGAAGAACAGGCAGGGATCCTATCAGTTCTGGAGGTCCTAGGAGTTCTGCAAATTCTCGAAGACCTGTTAGGGATCCTACGAGTACTAGAAATCTTAGGTGTTCTTGAAATCCTGGAAAACCTAGGGAGTATCCTACCAGTACTAGAGATCCAAGGTGTTCTGGAGATCCTGGAAGACCTGGCAGGGATCATGAGAGTGCTAAAGATCCTATAGTTTTGGAAGGTCTGCAAAACTCAGCAGGGATCCTGAGATTACTAGGGATTCTTTGAGTTGTGGAAATCCTGAAAGACCTGGTAGGATCCTAAGAGTGCTGAAGATCCTAGAGTTTTAGTAATCCTGGAAAAGCCAACAGGGATCCCATGAGTACTGGAGACCCTAGGAGATCTGGAAATTTTGGAAGACCAGGCAGGGATCCTGTCAGTACTGGAGGTCCTATGAGATCTGCAAATTGTGGAAGACTTGTCAGGGATCCTACGAGTACTAGAAATCTTGAGTGTTCTTGAAATTCTGGAAAACCTAGGGAGTATCCTGCCAGTACTAGAGATCCAAGGTGTTCTGGAGATCCTGCAAGACCTGGCAGGGTTCATGAGAGTGCTAAACGTCCTATAGTTTTGGAAATTCTGCAAAACTCAGCAGGGATCCTAAGAATACTAGGGATTCTTGGAGTTGTGGAAATTCTGAAAGACCTGGCAGGATCCTAAGAGTGCTGAAGATTCTAGAGTTTCAGTAATCCTGGAAAACCCAACAGGGATCCCAAAGGTACTGGAGATCCTAGGAGATCTGGCAATTTTGGAAGACCAGGCAGGGATCCTGTCAGTACAGGAGATCTGGAAATGTTGGAAGACCTGGCAGGGATCCTGGGAGTACTGTACCATGGACACAGTGGTCTACGATCCCCCATGGTCAGATTAAAAGCCATTCAGAAAGTGCGGACAACAGCAACCACCTGATTTAGTAAGCAGGATAACACAGTTGTATTAAATGAAAGCAGAGATAAAAATTAAAAGCATTTAATGGGTAGGTTGTGTCCCCTGAGTCATTTCAAACGCAAAATGTTCACATTTGACCGGAGCCTATTTTTCATTCAAAGTGTGTTCCGCCAGCTTTGGCACGCCAAGTGTCGTAGAATGAAAATGAGCGGGATTTCAATTTTGTCAGTCGGGATTAAGGGACGGCACGGCATTGATGTCTCAGTTGTTGTTTTTTTTTGTTGGTTTTTTTTTTTTGCCTTGTTCCCAAGCAGAGGCTGCCATGAATTTTAAATGCGCGCACGCGGAGCAGGGAAGAGGCAAAATGTACAATTTACATGCATTTGGTAGGATCATCACAACAGTGAGCGGCTGGTGGCACGGCTTCTGAGCTGGGCCGCTGCTGAACGCCAGGTTCCCCGCTGACACTTTCCTGCCTTTTGTTTCACATCAAATACAGAGCCATAAGAAGTGTGACCACGTGCTGCTCCAGAATTGTAACTCTGTAACTCGATCAACAAGGTTTTATTTTTTCATACTGTGCAGGTGAAATGTACCTGATTCACTGTTATAAAAGTATCAGTGTGTCATTGTTTGGGGGTCCCAAATGTCAGTTTGTCTTTGTTCTGGACCCCTATGTGTCAGTCTGTCATTGTTCCGGCCCCTGAATGTCAGCGTGTCATTGTTCTTGGGCCCCAAATGTCAGTGTCAATGTTCTGGGGTCCCAAGTGTCAGTGTATCAATGTTCTGGGGTCCCAAGTGTGTGTGTCATTGTTCTGGGGTCCCAAGTGTGTGTGCCATTGTCTGGGGTTCCAAGTGTCAGTGTATCAATGTTCTGGGGTTCCAAGTGTGTGTGTCATTGTTCTGGGGTCCCAGGTGTCAGTGTGTCAATGTCCTGGGTTTCCAAGTGTCAGTGTGTAATTTTTCTGGGGTTCCAAGTATCAGTGTGCCATTGTTCTGGGGCCCCTGTGTATCAGTGTGTCTTTGTTCTGGGGTCCCAATGTCAGTGTATCATTGTTCTGGGGTCCAAAGTGTCAGTGTGTCATTGTTCTGGGGTTCCAAGTGTTAGTGTGTCATTGTTCTGGGGTCCCAAGTGTCGGTGTGTCATTGTTCTGGGGTCCCAAGTGTCGGTGTGTCATTGTTCTGGGGTCCCAAGTGTCGGTGTGTCATTGTTCTGGGGTTCCAAGTGTCAGTGTGTCATTGTTCTGGGGTCCAAAGTGTCAGTGTGTCATTGATCTGGGGTTCCAAGTGACAGTGTGTCATTGTTCTGGGGTCCCAAGTGTCAGTGTGTCATTGTTCTGGGGTCCAAAGTGTCAGTGTGTCATTGTTCTGGGGTTCCAAGTGTCAGTGTGTCATTGTTTTGGGGTCCCAAGTGTCATTGTGTCATTGTTCTGGGGTCCCAAGTGTCAGTTTGTCATTGTTCTGGGGTCTAAGGTGTCAGTGTGTCATTGTTCTGGGGTCCCAAGTGTCAGTGTGGCATTGTAGTGTGGTCCAAGGTGTCAGTGTGGCATTGTAGTGTGGTCCAAGGTGTCGGTGTGTCATTGTTCTGGAACCCCCAAGTGTCAACTCGTCACTGCTCTTGGCATTAAATGTCAGTATGTCCTTGTTATGGAGCCTCAAGTGTCAGTGTGTCATTCTTCTGGGTCTCAGGTCACAATGTGCCATTGGTATGGGGCTCTCAAAGACCAATGTGTGATTGTTTTGGGACCCTGTAAATTTGGTGTTTTTCTGGGACCCCCAAGTGTCACTGGTTCATTGTTCTGGGACATTATGACAGTAAAAGCAATTGGTGTAAAAAAGAAAGAAAAAATCTTCATCACCCCCCACACAAGTAGTACAGTTCACTATGGTGACACTGTACTGCTAGGGTGACAGTATGTAAAAAAAAAAAAAAAACATAAATGATAATATAAAATAAAATAAAAATGTAAAAAAAAGTTTTAAAAATTATAATTTTTGGTTATAAACTACTTTGGGTTTTTTTTTACTAAAAAAACTGAATAAATATTGGCCAAGATTTATGAAGAAAGATTATTTATTTGCAAAATTTTATAAGAAAAACACTTTTTTTCAACATTTTTGGACTTTTTCATTTATATAGCGAAAAAAAAAGCGCTGAATAAATACCACCAAAATAAAGCTTTATCTGTCTCAAAGAAATGCAAAAAAAGTCATATTGGTACAGTGTTGCATGACCACGCAATTGTCATTCTAAGTGTGATAGCGCTGAAAGCTGAAAAATGGCCTGGACAGGTCCTAGGAGTTCTGCAAATTCTGGAAGACCTGTCGGGGATCCTACGAGTACTAGCAATCTTAGGTGTTCTTGAAATCCTGGAAAACCTAGGGAGTATCCTGCGAGTACTAGAGATCCAAGTTGTTCTGAAAATCCTGGAAGACCAGGCAGGGACAATGAGAGTGCTAAAGATCCTATAGTTTTGGAAATTCTGCAAAACTCAGCAGGGATCCTGAGAATACTAGGGATTTTTGGAGTTGTGGAAATCCTGAAAGACCTGGTAGGATCCTAAGAGTGCCGAAGATCCTAGAGTTTCAGTAATCCTGGAAAACCCAACAGGGATCCCATGAGTACTGGAGATCCTAGGAGATCTGGAAATTGTGGAAGACCAGGCAGGGATCATGAGAGTGCTAAAGATCCTATAGTTTTGGAAACTCTGCAAAACTCAGCAGGTGTCCTGAGAATACTAGGGATTTTTGGAGTTGTGGAAATTCAGAAAGACCTGGTAGGATCCTAAGAGTGCTGAAGATCCTAGAGTTTCAGTAATCCTGGAAAACCCAACAGGGATCCCATGAGTACTGGAGATGCTAGGAGATCTGGAAATTTTGGAAGACCAGGCAGGGATCATGAGAGTGCTAAAGATCCTATAGTTTGGGAAATTCTGCAAAACTCAGCAGGGATCCTGAGAATACTAGGGATTTTTGGAGTTGTGGAAATCCTGAAAGACCTGGTAGGATCCCAAGAGTGCTGAAGATCCTGGAGTTTCAGTAATCCTGGAAAACTCCACAGGGATCCCATGAGTACTAGAGATCCTAGGAGATCTGGCAATTTTGGAAGACCAGGCAGGGATCATGAGAGTGCTAAAGATCCTATAGTTTTGGAAATTCTGCAAAACTCAGCAGGGATCCTGAGAATACTAGGGATTTTTGGAGTTGTGGAAATCCTGAAAGACCTGGTAGGATCCTAAGAGTGCTGAAGATCCTAGAGTTTCAGTAATCCTGGAAAACCTCACAGGGATCCCATGAGTACTAGAGATGCTAAGAGATCTGGAAATTTTGGAAGACCAGACAGGGATCCTGGCAGTACTGGAGATCCTAGGAGTTCTGTAAATTCTGGTAGGGGGTAAAAGTGTCCGGACTTGAAGTGGTCAAAGTCCCACCAAAAAAGAGGACTTTCCCCCTCCCTTTGTAACCTTTGATGGTCAGCCTTACGATTTTGAGGTCTTACATTCCATACCCACCAGACACGCTATTCCGCCATCTCTGGATCCTCCCTCAATCCCAATGCACCCAATCTGACTGAGTGACCTTGGGGTACACATGGTGATGGTTGTAAAGTGTAGACCTGAGCGGTCCTATGTACTTTGTCACTACCGTGGGATATGTCGGCGCCATTCAAATAAAACTTAAATGAAACCCAAAGCGGGAATTCATGGATTGTGAACCGTTTAATGTATTCTGAAAACCACCAGGCGATAGCATGGAACATATGGATGCCAACATGCAACGTATGTATATTACAGTATCTGTAAAACACGTTATGGAGGAGTTCATTTCCCAACGCATGCAGCGATTCTCGGGATAAGAAAGACCATAAGCGTGTATACGTCTCGGCAGCTGCACAATATGCCGACTTTTCAGAGTGGATGAATCATTGTGTTGCAGCTATTGAGCAAGCCGCTTGAAAAGGCCATTCAGCGTTCCACATTAAGCAGGGACGAGCGGATCGACACATCTGCGGAGAGAGAGGGAAGGCGAGGGGGGTTCGCAGGAGAACGCTGATAGGTATGGGTAACCTACAGAAGATTTGATCAGATTCCTGTTGTTTCCCCGTCTCTGCCACCCTGCTGAAATTTAACCATTATTCTGGATGGATGGCGGTGGGTTGCCAGACTGTCGCTGCTTTAGGTTTTAAGGTTAGCGATAATATCCGCTCCTCGTCAAAAGCTTAACTCCTACTTTGCCGTAGATGGCAGAGGCTGGCAGGAAGGAGGAAATGGTGTTCTTGGGTTGTACAGACATACTAAGAATTCCTGCAGGATGTGTAATTACAAGGCTAATCTGATACCGGAACGACCTGGAGAGGCCTCAATTAAGAGGCAACGCTGAGGCTGATGTGCGGCTGTTAGCTGTGGTGCAGCCATTTTGGTTCTGAATTGTTGAATCAATGTTCTAAGGCAGTCTTTCTCAACCAGGGTTCCATGGAACCCTATGGTTCCTCCGGAGGTTGCTAGGCATTCCTTGAGCAATAAGCAATTCTACCTTTTAGTAAATTAAAAACTGACACCGGTGATCTTTAAAGACATCTGTGAGGGGGGATTCTTCTCACTGACCACCAATGTAAGGGACATTCTTCTCATTGACAGCCAATGTAAGGGGCATTTTTTCCACAGATCACCAGTGTAAAGAGCATTCTTCCTATTGACCAGTAATGTAAGGGACATTCTTCCCACTGATCACCAATGTAAGGAGCATTCTTCCCACTGACCACCAATGTAAGGAGCATTCTTCCCACTGATCACCATTGTAAGGGACATTCTTCCCACTGACCTCAATGTAAGGGACATTCTTCCCACTGACCCCCAATGTAAGGGACATTCTTCCCACTGACCACCAATGTAAGGAGCATTCTTCCCACTGACCACCAATGTAAGGAGCACTCTTCCCACTGATCATCAATGTAAGGGACATTCTTCCCACTGACCACCAATGTAAGGGACATTCTTCCCCCTGACTACCAATTTAAGGGACATTCTTCCCACTGACCACCAATGTAAGGAACATTCTTCCCCCTGACTACCAATTTAAGGGGCATTCTTCTCATTGACAGCCAATGTAAGGGGCATTCTTTTCACTGATCGCCAATGTAAAGAGCATTCTTCCTATTGACCAACAATGTAAGGGACATTCTTCCCACTGACCACTAATTTAAGGGGCATTTGACTCACTGACCACCAATGTAAGGATCATTCTTCCTATTGACCACCAATTGAAGGGGCATTTGTTTCACTGACTACCAGGGGAGGACTGACAACTCATGGGGCCCCCAGGCAACAGGAAATCATGGGCCCCTGTGTCCTCACCCACACTCAAACCAAACCCAAAAAAGCCTATGAAAGGTAACAGGGGCATCTCATGGGGCCCCCTACTGACCCCGGGTCCTCGGGCCGTGTCCGAGTGCCTAAATGGTCAGTCTGCCCCTGCTGACCACCAATGTAAGTATTCTTCCCATTGACAAGCAATGTAAGAAGCATTATTTCCACTTACCACAAGTGCAAGGAACATTCTTCCCATTGACCACGAATGTAAGGAGAATTCTTCTCATTGACCACCAAAATATGGGACATTCTTTCCACTGACCACCAATGCAAGGGCCATTTTTCCCACTGATCACCGATGTAAGGAGCATTTTTCCCACTGATCACCACTACAAGGGGCATTCTTCCCACTGACCATGAATGTAAGGAGCATTATTCTCACTGACCTCTGATGTAAGGGACATTTGTCTCAATGATCACTAATGTAATGAGAATTCTTCTCATTGACCACCAATATAAGGGGTATTCTTCCCACTGATCACCAATTGAAGGGGCATTCATTTCGCTGACCACCAATATAAGGAGTATTCTTTGCATTGACAAGCATCGTAAGAAGCATTCTTCCCACTGACCACCAACTGAAGGGGCATTCGTTTCACTGAACACCAATGTAAGTATTCTTCCCATTGACAAGCAATGTAAGAAGCATTATTTCCACTGACCACAAGTGGAAGGAACATTCTTCCCATTGACCATGAATGTAAAGAGAATTCTTCTCATTGACCACCAAAATATAGGGCATTCTTTCCACTGGCCACCAATGTAAGGGGCATTCTTTCCACTGGCCACCAATGTAACGGACATTCTTCCCACTGATCACCAATATAAAGGACATTCTTCCCACTGAGCACCAATATAAGGGGCATTCTTCCCACTGACCACCAATGTAAGGGACATTCTTCCCACTGACCACCAATGTATGGGACATTCTTCCCACTGACCATGAATGTAAGAAGCATTCTTCTCACTGACCTCTGATGTAAGGGGCATTATTTCTGAGGATATAGTAATTAATAGCAGGGCTTCCCAGAGACCACAGAGTTTTTTTCAAGGGTCCCTCCATGTTAGGAAGGTTGGGAAAGGCTGCTTTGAATCCTTTGCTTGAGGATACCTTGGGGGGAACGACACATAGCAGCAATAAAGTGATGGGCTTGTTTTACTCATTCCACAGGTGACCTCAAGGGTCAGAAAGATAAGCTGTCTGTCGTGCTTTCACCATCAACTTTTATTTTCTGATTTACCCAAGAAGCACCATAGGGAGATTTTGACTAGTTGGAACACGCAACCGATAAAGCGTTTTATCCTACCAATTGTTACCATGAGCAATAGCTCCATTTTTATTTGTTCTTAGGTTCATAAATGAAGCCCAATGAAGGCAGAAAGTACATCAAAGTGTACCTGTCCTTTCAACATAATGACCATTTTTGTGGTCTTGAAAGAAGATCTGTGCAGAAGACCTTTCAGTTCACTACCAATGTGACCCAAAGGAAATGGCCATTTTGTACATCAAACCAGCAGTCACCTAGCTGAGGTCTGTCTATTCAACAAAAGCCCTGAATCTTATCGAAAGAGCCATTTTGTGGATGATTGCTCTATGAAGGCTTAGTTCATGCGTGGTTTAGCCAGGAAACTCCACTCTGAAGGGCATCAGATACAGCAAGCATTTATAAAGATTTTAGCAAGCTTAAAGCAGCTTTCTTAAAGCCCTCAAAGCAACCTTTCAATGCAGATATGTAGGGAAATGATGGCTGTAGCTTTTAACGACCTTTAAGCAGGCTTCTGAAGGATATCAAACCATCTGAATCCTAATAAAAGCTAAGTTAAAGGTATAACCAGAAATTCTATTTTCTACGCATCCATACGGGAGATAAAGGGTGCTTTAAGGCCTTCAAAAAAGCAGCTGAATGCTTTGTAAAATGTTTGCTGAATATAATGTTTTTCAGATGACCATTTACAAGCTAAAGCCTGTGGGAACTCGGCCTTTGATGCAATTTGTAAATAGATATAGTAGGGTTGTTTAGATCTGCCTTTTGATGTCCACAGACCCCAGCATAGACCTAAGAAGTGGTGAAACTTAGGACTTCTTAGCTTCTTTTTCTCTCTCTTAAAGGGCCATTCCACCCTAAACCAATGTGTTTGGTGGATCCTGCAGTTAAACCTCTTGAAGGTCTATTCTTTCTCTTGGGGTCCTTATCAGTGAGATCTCTGCCCTGTGTTCCTGGGTCTGCATATCTGCTGCACCCTTTGGGATTAATTGGAATGCCGATTGTGAGCCAGGTCTTCAACACCAACATAAGTACCTTACCTCACAAATGCACTTTCAACTAAATGGTCATAAATTCCCACAGACACACTCCAAAATCCTGTGGAGAGCCTTCCCAGAAGAGTGGAGGATTGTAGAGCCACAAAAGTGCCAACCCCATACTAATGGCCATGGTTTTGGAATAGATTGTCCGACAGGTTTACATAGGTCTGATGGTCAATAGTCCACACCTTTGGTCATATACTGTAGTGTATAACAGGGTTTGATGAGTTTGGTGTGGAGGACCTCAAGTGTTCTGCACAGGGTCCTGACCTCAACCCCACTGACCATCTTTGATATTAATTGGAATGCTCTTCTCCTCAACCAACATCAGTACTTGACCTCATAAATGTTCTTTTGACTGAATGGACAGAAATTCCCACAGACACATGGTTGTCCATGGAGCTATCCTACAAGTTTATATAAATTTGTCCACAAACGTTTGGTCATATCGCATATCTTCAACATAGATTCCAGTGTTAGCAATGGCAATTTTTGGGCACATATTCTACACCCAGAAACCTGGGAGTGATTAGTGAATAGGAAGCTATCTCTGAAGGCTGTTGGGTTCTCCATTTACATGCATGACCATGAATTTGACCTAGAGACCGGAATTTGTCTGTGTATTCAGCATGGTGATTGGGGTGCAAAGGGTAATAGCCAGAGCAGCCCTTGGCCTGATTAAGATTCTCCTTTGCACGCGTCAAAGAAACCCGATTATCTGTGAGTCTGACACCTTAAGGGAAAGGATGGGGGGAGGCAGAAAGGTTAGACACATGTCTTCTTTCTGATAAGTGGCAGTGCTTCCTTCCAGCATTACACGGAAGCCGCTTTGTGTGACGCCCGCGCCTGCAGATAAAATACTTTCATCGTCTCTCCTGTCATCAGAATGACATCTCTCTCATTTGCCGAAAAGAAGTCATCACAGCAGAACCCTGATGGTATTGTTTATCTCGCCTGAAGAGCTTGCACTAATGTCTTTGCAGAAAAACATCTAGGGCTCATTGAAATGGCACTCAAGGCCAAGGTGCACTGTACAGATATTGACCAATCTGGAACAAGCTTTTGGCAACTAAGAGCGAGCAGAGCAATAGAAACTGGTATTTGATTGGTTGCTCCATATTACTGCAAGCAGAAGATGCTACAAGGCTATACAGGGCTGTGCCATGTGAAAATTCAGCAAAGCAGACGTTTGTTTGCATGCAGGTTTTTCCGACTTGGATTTTTAGAGTTCAGGGAAATGGACTTGTCTTCACATTGTTAGGTTCTAGTCTGATTGGTAATACTCTCAAAATCTCCTTGTAAATTTACTGGGTGAATACTGGCGCTAACAAAATGGCTGCTATTGTCTGTTTTAGATCATTTAGAGCAGTGGTTCTCAACCTGTGGGTCGCGACCGCTTTGGGGGTCGAACAACCCTTTCACAGGGGTCACCTAAGGCCATCGGAAAACACATATTTCCAATGTGTAAGAGCAGCTACTGTGTAGAAAGCAGCTACTGTGTAGAAAGCAGCAGTATTGGAAGTAAAACGACACTTCATGAATTATAATTACTGGGTAAATTTATGGTTGGAGGCAGGGGCGGACTGACCATTTGGAAACTCGGGCACTGCCCGAGGGCCTGGGGTCAGTGGGGGGCCCCATGAGATGTCCCTGGTACCTTTTTCATAGGCTTTTTTGAGCAAGGGCACAGGAGCCCCATGATTCCCTTTTGCCCCCTGGTTGGGGGTCACCACAACATGAGGAACTGTATTAAAGGGTCGCGGCATTAGGAAGGTTGAGAACCACTGATTTAGAGGCTTGATTTTGGCTTAGCCACCAATATGGCTGCCTCTTTCCAAGCATGACTAGCCCATTTAAACAAGATGGCTGCTCACACTAAGCATTCATGACTAGCCCATGTAAACAAGATGGCTGCTCACACTAAGCATTCATGACTAGCCCACTTAAACAAGATGACTGCTCACACTAAGCATTCATGACTAGCCCACTTAAACAAGATGGCTGCTCACACTAAGCATTCATGACTAGCCCACTTAAACAAGATGGCTGCTCACACTAAGCATTCATGACTAGCCCACTTAAACAAGATGGCTGCTCACACTAAGCATTCATGACTAGCCCACTTTAGCAAGATGTCTTTCTCCACTGTTATATTTACTCTGTAATCAGCCCACCTTAATAAGACGACTGCTCCCACTAAACGCTAATGACTAGTTTACTTTAAAAAGATTGCTGCTCCCATTAAATGTTTATTGGTCCACGTTAACAAGTTGGCTGCATGCACATGAACAGTTATTCCTAGCCCAGGTTAACAAGGAGATTGTTAGAATGAATACTGGAGGTTCATGACTAGTACACCTTAGCAAGATAACTGCTCATACTGAAGGTTCATGACTAGTCCACTGAACAAGACGACTGCCCATACTGAAGGCTCATGACTAGTCCTCTTTAACAAATGACTGCTCATACTGGAGGTTCATGACTAGTCCACTGAACAAGAATACTGCTCATACTGAAGGCTCATGACTAGTCCACTGAACAAGATGACTGCTCCTACTGAAGGTTCATGACTAGTCCACTGAACAAGACGACTGCTCATACTGAAGGTTCATGACTAGTCTACCTTAGCAAGGCGACTGCTCATACTGGAGGTTCATGACTAGTCTACCATAGCAAGGCGACTGCTCATACTGGAGGTTCATGACTAGTCCACCTTAGCAAGGTGACTGCTCATACTGGAGGTTCATGACTAGTCCACTGAACAAGATGACTGCTCATACTGGAGGTTCATGACTAGTCTACCATAGCAAGGCGACTGCTCATACTGGAGGTTCATGACTAGTCTACCATAGCAAGGCGACTGCTCATACTGGAGGTTCATGACTAGTCTACCATAGCAAGGCGACTGCTCATACTGGAGGTTCATGACTAGTCTACCATAGCAAGGCGACTGCTCATACTGGAGGTTCATGACTAGTCCACCTTAGCAAGGTGACTGCTCATACTGGAGGTTCATGACTAGTCCACTGAACAAGATGACTGCCCATACTGGAGGTTCATGACTAGTCCACCTTAGCAAGGTGACTGCTCATACTGGAGGTTCATGACTAGTCCACTGAACAAGATGACTGCCCATACTGAAGGCTCATGACTAGTCCACTTTAACAAATAACTGCTCATACTGAAGGTTCATGACTAGTCCACTGAACAAGACGACTGCTCATACTGAAGGTTCATGACTGGTCCACTGAACAAGACGACTGCTCATACTGAAGGTTCATGACTAGCCCACTGAACAAGACGACTGCTCATACTGAAGGTTCATGACTAGCCCACTGAACAAGGTGACTGCTCATACTGAAGGTTCATGACTAGTCCACTGAACAAGGTGACTGCTCATACTGAAGGTTCATGACTAGTCCACTGAACAAGGTGACTGCTCATACTGAAGGTTCATGACTAGTCCACTGAACAAGACGACTTCTCATACTGAAGGTTCATGACTAGTCCACTGAACAAGACGACTTCTCATACTGAAGGTTCATGACTAGCCATTTTAACAAATGACTGTTCCAACTTGGCGGCCATGACTAGTCCACTTTTACAAGGTGACTGCTCATATTGAAGGTTTATGACTAGTCTATTTTACCAAGATGATTGCTCCCACTGATTGTTCCTGGCTAGCCATGGACGCTTTACTTTAACGGAATGGAGGCCATCCCTCATTTGTGACCGGTTTAGCTTACTACACCACAAAACCCTCTCCTTGCTCGTTTATTTACTAAACAACCCACGTCTACCCTGAGAATATTTAGAGGAAATACGTTCAGAAGAGCTCTATATTTGGTCATAAAACTACAGCAACTTGGATACAGAACGGCGATATAAAAAATAATTGATTCTTTTGTTCTAAAAGAGAGAATATCTTGCCCAGCAGAACATGAGCACCCATGGGTACATCAACCACATCCAAGAGCATGTTAAATGGAAAAAACTTGTAAAACGATGTACAGTGCTTCCAACTGTGATCATTTATTAATAGGAGACTTTATTATTTTCTTTAATTCTAAAAATATAAATTACTGTCTTCTTACAGGAGACAAAGCCTCATTTAAATATATGGGGTAGGATAAAGAGATAGATAGATAGATAGATAGATAGATAGATAGATAGATAGATAGATACTTGGATGGATAGGTGGATGGCTAGGTAAATGGGCAGATAGACGGGAGGATAGATATATACATTGATGGATTGGTCCATGGATGGATGGATGATAAATAGGTGGATGGGTAGACAGACCAATAGATGGGTGGACAGATAAATATGTACTGTATATAGATGGGTGGATGCGTCCATGAATATAGATAGATAGATAGATAGATAGATAGATAGATAGATAGATAGATAGATAATAGATAGATAGATAGATAGATAGATAGATAGATAGATAGATAGATAGATAGATTGATTTAGATGGGTGGATAGATAGATATATACGTATACGGATGGATGGGTAGATATATGGAAGGTAGATACTTGGATGGAAAGGTAGATAGATAGATGATAGATAGATAGATAGATAAATGATAGATAGATAGATAGATAGATAGATAGATAGATAGATAGATGATAGATAGATAGATAGATAATAGATAGATAGATAGATAGATAGATAGATAGATAGATGATAGATAGATAGATAGATAGATAATAGATAGATAGATAGATAGATAGATAGATAGATAGATAGATAGATAGATAGATGTAGATGGGTGGAGAGATATATACGTAGATGGATGGGTGGGTAGATATATGGAAGGTAGATACTTGGATGGAAAAGTAGATAGATAGATAGATAGATAATAGATAGATAATAGATAGATAGATAGATAGATAGATAGATAGATAGATAGATAGATAATAGATAGATAGATAATAGATAGATAGATAATAGATAGATAGATAGATAGATAGATAGATAGATAGATGATAGATAGATAGATAGATAGATAGATAGATAATAGATAGATAGATAGATAGATAGATAGATAATAGATAGATAGATAGATAGATAATAGATAGATAGATAGATAGATAGATAGATAGGTAGATAGATAGATAATAGATAGATAGATAGATAGATAGATAGATAGATAGATAATAGATAGATAGATAGATAGATAGATAATAGATAGATAGATAGATAGATAGATAGATAATAGATAGATAGATAGATAGATAGATAGATAGATAGATAATAGATAGATAGATAGATAGATAGATAGATAGATAGATAGGTAGATAGATAGATAATAGATAGATAGATAGATAGATAGATAGATAGATAGATAGATAATAGATAGATATATATATAGATAATAGATAGATAGATAGATAGATAGATAGATAGATAGATAATAGATAGATAGATATATAGATAATAGATAGATAGATAATAGATAGATAGATAGATAGATAGATAGATAGATAGATAGATAGATAGATAATAGATAGATAGATAGATAGATAGATAGATAATAGATAGATAGATAGATAGATAGATAGATAGATAGATGATAGATAGATAGATAGATAGATAGATAGATAATAGATAGATAGATAGATAGATAGATAATAGATAGATAGATAGATAGATAGATGATAGATAGATAGATAGATAGATAGATAGATAGATAGATAATAGATAGATAGATAGATAGATAGATAGATAGATAGATGATAGATAGATAGATAGATAGATAGATAGATAGATAGATAGATAATAGATAGATAGATAGATAGATAGATAATAGATAGATAGATAGATAGATAGATAGATAGATGATAGATAGATAGATAGATAGATAGATAGATAGATAGATAGATAATAGATAGATAGATAGATAGATAGATAGATGATAGATAGATAGATAGATAGATAGATAGATAGATAGATGATAGATAGATAGATAGATAGATAGATAATAGATAGATAGATAGATAGATGATAGATAGATAGATAGATAGATAGATAGATAGATAGATAGATAGATAGATAGATAATAGATAGATAATAGATAGATAGATAGATAGATAGATAGATAATAGATAGATAGATATATAGATAATAGATAGATAGATAGATAGATAGATAGATAGATAGATAGATAGATAATAGATAGATAGATAGATAATAGATAGATAGATAGATAGATAGATAATAGATAGATAATAGATAATAGATAGATAGATAGATAGATAGATAGATAGATAGATAGATAGATAGATAGATAATAGATAGATAGATAGATAATAGATAGATAGATAGATAGATAGATAGATAGATAATAGATAATAGATAGATAATAGATAGATAGATAATAGATAGATAGATAGATAGATAGATAGATAGATAGATAGATAGATAATAGATAGATAGATAGATAATAGATAGATAATAGATAATAGATAGATAATAGATAGATAGATAATAGATAGATAATAGATAGATAGATAATAGATAGATAGATAGATAGATAGATAATAGATAGATAATAGATAATAGATAGATAGATAGATAGATAGATAGATAGATAGATAGATAGATAGATAGATAGATAGATAGATAATAGATATGTAGATGGATGGATGGATGTGTGGATGGATGGATGGATGTGTGGATGGATGTGTGGATGGATGTGTGGATGGATGGGTGGATGGATGGGTGGATGGGTGGATGGGTTCATGGGTGTAACGATAGATAGAATGTTATTTCCCATAGAAATGTACAATGGATATTTCCATGTGTTTAGTGCCTTAACCCAGAGCAGCCAATGAGAAATGCTCTTTCATTGCTCTCGCGGTGGGGTGGAGAGGACAGACATCTGTAGTTTCCTCCTCCCAGCCGGCAGTTATTGGTAGATGAATTTTTATGGACCTTATTTTCAAGGCTGCAGGGGGCAGAGATGGGGGGCAGCAATGGGGGCAGCGATGGGGGTCAGACATAGGGGGGCAGCGATGGGGGGCTATGTGGAGGATGGAGGGTCTTCCGAGAAAGCACTCAACTTCAGAGAAGACATCATCCAGCGAGGGGAGGGCCAGTGACTCTTCACATGAAACGCTCCCTGTTTATGTTCTCAGAGGCTGAGCATTATCCCCCCAAGCATGAGAAAATTAGCAGGAAATCCATGTATGCCTTTTGTGTGGATAGACGGGGTCAGCACGGGGGGGGGGGGTCCCTTTGTCTGCAAGCAGAATGCAGCCTGGCTCGGTTTATATTAGAATGTAAGCTCTTCTGGTGCAGAGATTGATGGTACTGGCTCCCTGATCTCTGTACAGCGCTGCGGTATATGTCAGAGCCATATAAATGTATAATTATAAGAGTGTGTGACTGTGGGGGAGGGGACATTAGAGTGTAAGCTCCTCTGGTGACTGGCTCAGCGTTCTCTGTACAGCGCTGCGGTCTATGTCAGAGCTATATAAATGTATAATAATAGTGTGTGACTGTGGGGGGGACATTAGAGTGTAAGCTCCTCTGGTGAATGGCTCAGTGTTCTCTGTACAGCGCTGCGGTATATGTCAGAGCTATATAAATGTATAATAATAATGATAATAGTGACTGTTGGGGGACATTAGAGTGTAAGCTCTTCTGGTGAATGGCTCAGCGTTCTCTGTACACCGCTGCGGTATATGTCAGAGCTATATAAATGTATAATAATAATAATAGTGTGACTGATGGGGGACATAGAGCGTAAGCTCCTCTGGTGAGCAGAAATACCTGAAATAAGAAGAAAGTTACTATGTATCACTCCAGCATGTCATTGGCTGCCTTGATACAGATACACTTTACAAAAAATACAAAACTTTGGATGAAACTTGTCCGTTCCCTTCTGGTGCGGTGTTCCCGGCCCCCCGTATATGTGTGTTCCCGGCCCCCTGTATATGTGTGTTCCCGGCCCCCCGTATATATGTGTGTTCCCGGCCCCCCGTATATGTGTGTTCCCGGCCCCCCGTATATATGTGTGTTCCCGGCCCCCCGTATATGTGTGTTCCCGGCCCCCCGTATATATGTGTGTTCCCGGCCCCCCGTATATGTGTGTTCCCGGCCCCCCGTATATGTGTGTTCCCGGCCCCCCGTATATGTGTGTTCCCGGCCCGCCATATATGTGTGTTCCCGGCCCCCCGTATATGTGTGTTCCCGGCCCGCCGTATATGTGTGTTCCCGGCCCACCGTATATGCGTGTTCCCGGCCCCCCGTATATGTGTGTTCCCTGCCCGCCGTATATGTGTTCCCGGCCCCCCGTATATGTGTGTTCCCGGCCCGCCGTATATGTGTGTTCCCGGCCCGCCGTATATGTGTGTTCCCGGCCCACCGTATATGTGTGTTCCCGGCCCGCCGTATATATGTGTGTTCCCGGCCCGCTGTATATGTGTGTTCCCGGCCCGCTGTATATGTGTGTTCCCGGCCCCCCGTATATGGGTGTTCCCGGCCCCCCGTATATGTGTGTTCCCGGCCCGCCGTATATGTGTGTTCCCGACCCGCTGTATGTGTGTTCCCGGCCCACCGTATATGTGTGTTCCCGGCCCGCTGTATGTGTGTTCCCGGCCCCCTGTATATGTGTGTTCCCGGCCCCCCGTATATGTGTGTTCCCGTCCCGCCGTATATGCGTGTTCCCGGCCTGCCGTATGTGTGTTCCCGGCCCGCCGTATATGTGTGTTCCCGGCCCACCGTATATGTGTGTTCCCGGCCCGCCGTATGTGTGTTCCCGGCCCGCCGTATATGTGTGTTCCCGGCCCGCCGTATATGTGTGTTCCCGGCCCCCCGTATATGGGTGTTCCCGGCCCGCCGTATGTGTGTGTTCCCGGCCCGCCGTATATGTGTGTTCCCGGCCCGCCGTATGTGTGTGTTCCCGGCCCGCCGTATATGTGTGTTCCCGGCCCGCCGTATGTGTGTGTTCCCGGCCCGCCGTATATGTGTGTTCCCGGCCCGCCGTATGTGTGTGTTCCCGGCCCACCGTATATGTGTGTTCCCGGCCCGCCGTATGTGTGTGTTCCTGGCCCACCGTATATGTGTGTTCCCGGCCCGCCGTATGTGTGTTCCCGGCCCGCCGTATATGTGTGTTCCCGGCCCGCCGTATGTGTGTTCCCGGCCCGCCGTATATGTGTGTTCCCGGCCCGCCGTATGTGTGTTCCCGGCCCGCCGTATATGTGTGTTCCCGGCCCGCCGTATATGTGTGTTCCCGGCCCGCCGTATATGTGTGTTCCCGGCCCCCCCGTATACTGTATGTGTGTTCCCGGCCCCCCCGTATACTGTATGTGTGTTCCCGGCCCGCCGTATATGTGTGTTCCCGGCCTGCCGTATACTGTATGTGTGTTCCCGGCCCGCCGTATATGTGTGTTCCCGACCCGCCGTATGTGTGTTCCCGGCCCCCCGTATATGTGTGTTCCCGGCCCGCCGTATATGTGTGTTCCCGACCCGCCGTATTTGTGTGTGTTCCCGGCCCCCCGTATATGTGTGTTCCCGGCCCCGCCGTATATGTGTGTTCCCGGCCCGCTGTATGTGTGTTCCCGGCCTGCTGTATATGTGTGTTCCCGTCCCGCCGTATATGCGTGTTCCCGGCCCCCCGTATATGTGTGTTCCCGGCCCCCCGTATATGTGTGTTCCCGGCCCCCCGTATATGTGTGTTCCCGGCCCCCCGTATATGCGTGTTCCCGGCCCGCCGTATGTGTGTTCCCGGCCCGCCGTATGTGTGTTCCCGGCCCCCCGTATATGTGTGTTCCCGGCCCCCCGTATATGCGTGTTCCCGGCCCCCCGTATATGTGTGTTCCCGGCCCCCCGTATATGTGTGTTCCCGGCCCCCCGTATATGTGTGTTCCCGGCCCCCCGTATATGCGTGTTCCCGGCCCGCCGTATGTGTGTTCCCGGCCCGCCGTATGTGTGTTCCCGTCCCGCCGTATATGCGTGTTCCCGGCCCCCCGTATATGCGTGTTCCCGGCCTGCTGTATGTGTGTTCCCGGCCCGCCGTATGTGTGTTCCTAAGCTGTCATTAGTCTTGTCACTTCGTGATTACTGAACATTTGTGCGTGTCACCCTGTCGGAGCCCGGGGGGCCCGGCCATACTGTGCTGTGAATTATACAGTCATGCCATCTGTCACCGACCATTTTGTCACTCACAACCAGGCGCTCACCAGGACGCTTTTTACCGCAATGCCGCCTCGGAGAAAAAACCCGTCGGACAACTGTTCCCAGCGGCCTGCGCGTGAATTGCTGGCGAAGTGATCAAAAACCTGCCAGGGCCAGTCGCTGGGCTCAGGTCCTGATGATTAAAGCGTATCCAAACCAGACAACAGAAATGTAATAGATTGCAGCTTACCAGTCCTTAGATGCAAAGGCTGCGTTAGTTTTCTCTGTTTTTTTTTAACCTGTATTTTCACCTGGTGATCCTGCCAGTAACACACTTCCTGTCTGAGGGTGACAACATTCACTGTACTGTATCTAAGAGGAGCAGGGTTGTCACCCTAGGATGGGACTACAGGAACCCCCCCCCCCCCTTCTCTGTAATATAGAAGAAGAGCAAAGAAATGGGCAGATTATTATTACTAGTACTATTCAATTAATGGGCAAATAGTTACATTCATCACCAAAAATCATTTTCCCCTTCTGCTAAACAGACTTAAAAAGTCTTCTTCTGCAACTTCCCACCATTTTCTATTCCCTTCCTCTGTGCTCTAATCTTCTACATGTGATGGGGCCCCATAGAAAAACCATTGGGGGCCCGCTGTTTCTATTTATCATTTAGTTCAGGAGTCCAAACCTTTTAGTATGAGGGCCATATCCTATATTTTACAATATGCATGGGCTAAAAATATCCCCATCACAGACCCCCCCTTACATCAGTGTCCCTATCAGAGTCCTCCTTGCATCAGGTTCCCAATCAGAGTCCCTCCTCACATCAGGGTCCCTTCTTACATCAGGTTCCCAATCAGAGCCCTCCTTGCATCAGATTCCCAATCAGAGTCCCTCATTACATCAGGGTTCCAATCAGAGTCCACCTTACATCTGGGTCTCAGTCAGAGTCTCCCTTACATCTGGGTCCCCATCATAGTCCTCCTTGCATCAGGGTCCCCATCAGAGTCTCCCTTACATCAGGGCCCCATCATAGTCCTCCTTGCATCAGGGTCCCAATCAGAGTTGCCCTTACATCTAGGTCCCAATCAGAGTCTCCTTTACAATAGGGAGGTCCCCATCAGACTCTCCCCTTACATCAGAGTCCCCATCAGATTCTCCCTTACATCAGGGTCTCCATCATAGTCCTTCTTGCATCAGGGTCCCCATCAGAGCCACCCTTACATCAGGGTCTCCATCAATGTCCTCCTTGCATCAGGATTCCCACTATTGTCCCAATTACATCAAAGTCCTCCCTCACATAATGTCCCCATCTGAGACCTCTCTTACATCACGGTCCCCATCAGAGTCCCCCTTACATCAGGGTCCTCATCATTGTCCCCCTTACATCAGGGTCCTCATCATTGTCCCCCTTACACCTGAGTCCCCCTTACATCAGGGTCCTCATCATTGTCCCCCTTACATCAGGGTCCTCATCATTGTCCCCCTTACACCTGAGTCTCCCTTTACATTGGGGTCCTCATCATTGTCCCCGTTACACCAGAGTCCCCCCTTATATCAGGGTACCCATAGGAGTCCACACCAGGGGCGGACTGACAACTCATGGGACCTCGGGGCAATAGGGGATCATGGGGCCCCTGTGTCCTTGGCCAAACTAAAAAAAGCCTATGAAAAAGGTACCAGGGGCATCTCATGGGGCCCCCTACTGACCCCGGGCCCTCGGGCGGAGCCCGAGTTTCCAAATGGTCAGTCCGCCCCTGGTTCACACTTACATCATGGTCCCCATCATAACCCACTTACATCATGTCTCCATCAGAGTCCCCCTTACCACTGTAAGTCGTAAGCATGGCTGTAGAAGCAGGGTAGGAGCCAGGAGATAGAGTAGGTCTGAAATGAGAACTCTGGAGAAAGTACATCAATGGTTGTTAAGACGCAGATGGTCCTAACAACCAAGGATGGGGATGATGACAACAAAGCTGGGGGGGAACCAACGAGGGGTAGGTGAAGCAGCAACCAAAGGCAACCTCTGCTGACTTTAGTCCTCAAACTGTGCACATTGAGGATTCACCATTGACCCTAGCTGAGGGCCTGATAAAATCTAGTAGCAACCCGGATATGTAGTTTGAAGACCCCTTCTTTAGATCATTCCTTCTCTAAGACTGCAGAAGGTCTCGAAATCTGGACAATGCACAGATAGGAGTTTGATTTTGGTTGATTTAACAAGGAACTGCACCGTGGCCAAGAAGAAACCTCAAACGCTTCTTTTATTGGTCTTCAGAAAATGTTTTATAAGGTTGGACATTTCCTTTAAGATGACATGTCCTTGAAGGCAGTGTTCATTATAATTAATATGATCTATGTGAATATCTCTCCAGATGGACCAAGAAAACTAGAAAGGGCCTTTATTCTAGGGTCACGAGGTCCTATTTCCATGAAGTTGTTTGCCTAGAGGGGACATTTCAATGAAAGTAGACGATGCTGAGAAGCTTGTAGTTTGATATGTAGGACAATTCATCATTTTGTGTAGATGAAGAGAGAGGAGTTGGGTGTAGATGAAGAGGAGTTGCTGACCTCTGCTAAGACCAGATTCTGAGTGACCTCCGGCTCTTCTAAGTCTTCATTGTGCATCACAGAGATACCTATGGTCCTCCATAGACACACTGACTGGCCTGTCCTTTCCGGGAAATACTCTATCAATACCATTCTGGAATTTTTTTTTTTTTTTTGAGAAGTCGCTGATGGGGGGATATGTGCAAGCTGTCTGCCCTTGCATAACGCGCACCCTTGGGACATACACATGCATATGTTCACGCATTGTTTGCCAAAAAAAAATCATCTGGCTACCGAATTGTGCCCACGTAACTGACCACCACCGTATGTGCGCGGATAATATTAGACAAGAAAAATGAGTTTGCTGCTAAAAACTCTTTGCATGCAGAAAATGCACCTTTATGTCACCTTTCCTACTCATGGTATGTATAGCTTGTATATTCGAAGTCTGTAGATGCCATAGATTTCAATGTTGTCTAATGCAGAGGCCAAAAACTGAATTGATTTGTAGGACGTTGGCTACATTTAGTGGTTAATGATTGTATATACCAAACGAGCATTGGCCCGAAACGTAGTATGTGCTGCTGGACCCCCAAGTGTCAGTGTGCCAGTGTTTTGGGACCCCCAAGTGTCAGTGTGTCATTGTTTTAGACCCCAAAGTGCCTGTGTCATTGTTCTGAACCCCCAAGTGTGAGAGTGTCATGTTTTTGTGGCCCCCAAGTGCCTTTGTGCCATTGTTCTGGACCCCCAAGTGTCAGTGTGTCATTGTTCTAGACCCCAAAGTGTCAGTGTGTCATTGTTCTGGACCCCAAAGTGTCAGTGTGTCATTGTTCTGGACCCCCAAGTGTCAGTGTGTCATTGTTCTGGACCCCCAAGTGTCAGTGTGTCATTGTTCTGGACCCCAAAGTGTCAGTGTGTCATTGTTCTGGAGCCCTTAGTGTAAGTGTGTCATTGTTCTGGACCCCAAGCATCAGTGTGTCATTGTTCTGGGGCCCCCAAGTGTCATTGTTCTGGGGCCCCCAAGTGCCATTGTGTCATTGTTCTGGACCCCCAAGTGTCACCGTGTCATTCTTCTGGACCTGTAAGTGTCAGCATTTCATGTTCTTGTGGCCCCCAGTGCCTTTGTGTCGTTGTTCTGGACCCCAGAGTATCAGTGTGTCACTGTTCTGGGACCCCAAGTTTCAGTCTGTCATTGTTCTGGGGTCCAAAGTGTCAGTATGTCATTGTTCTGGAGCCCCAAGTGTCAGTGTGTGATTGTTCTGGGACCCCAAGTGTCAGTGTGTGATTGTTCTGGGACCCCAAGTGTCATTGTGTCATTGTTCTGGACCCCCCAAGTGTCATTGTGTCATTGTTCTGGACCCCCAAGTGTCATTATGTCATTGTTGTGGGACCCCCATGTGTCAGTGTGTCATTGTTCTGGACCCCCCAAGTGTCATTGTGTCATTGTTCTGGACCCCCAAGTGTCACCGTGTCATTCTTCTGGACCTGTAAGTGTCAGCATTTCATGTTCTTGTGGCCCCCAAGTGCCTTTGTGTCGTTGTTCTGGACCCCAAAGTATTAGTGTGTCACTGTTCTGGGACCCCATGTTTTAGTCTGTCATTGTTCTGGGGTCAAAAGTGTCAGTATGTCATTGTTCTGGGACCCCCAAGTGTCAGTGTGTGATTGTTCTGGGACCCCAAGTGTCAGTGTGTGATTGTTCTGGGACCTCAAGTACCAGTGTGTGATTGTTCTGGGACCCCAAGTGTCTGTGTGTCATTGTTCTGGACCCCCAAGTGTCAGTGTGTGATTGTTCTGGGACCCCAAGTGTTAGTGTGTGATTGTTCTGGAGCCCCAAGTGTCAGTGTGTCATTGTTCTGGACCCCCAAGTGTCAGTGTGTGATTGTTCTGGGACCCCAAGTGTTAGTGTGTGATTGTTCTGGAGCCCCAAGTGTCAGTGTGTCAGTGTTCTGGGACCCCAAGTGTCAGTGTGTGATTGTTCTGGGACCCCAAGTGTCAGTGTGTGATTGTTCTGGGACCTCAAGTACCAGTGTGTGATTGTTCTGGGACCCCAAGTGTCTGTGTGTCATTGTTCTGGACCCCTAAGTGTCAGCGTTTCATGTTCTTGTGGCCCCCAAGTGCCTTTGTGTCGTTGTTCTGGACCCCAAAGTATCAGCGTGTCACTGTTCTGGGACCCCAAGTTTCAGTCTGTCATTGTTCTGGGGTCCAAAGTGTCAGGGTGTGATTTTTCTGGGACCCCAAGTGTAAGTGTGTCATTGTTCTGGACCACCAAGTGTCAGTATGTCTGGTTTGAGACTCCTGAAGAGTTAGTGCATCTTTGTTCTGGTACTTAAAAAGTGTTAGTCTGTCATTGTTCTGGACCCCCAAGTATCAGTGTGTCATTGTTCTGGGACCCCCAAGTATCAGTGTGTCATTGTTCTAGACCCCCAAGTATCAGTGTGTCATTGTTCTGGACCCCCAATTGTCAGTGTGTCATTGTTCTGGACCCCCAAGTATCAGTGTGTCACTGTTCTGGGCTCCCCAAGTATCAGTGTGTCTTTCTTCTGGCACTTCTAAATGTCAGGGTATCTTTGTTCTGGACCCCCAAGTGTCAGTTTGCCATTGTTCTGGACCCCCAATTGTCAGTGTGTCATTGTTCTGGACCCCCCAAGTGTCAGTGTGTCATTGTTCTGGACCCCCAATTGTCAGTGTGTCACTGTTCTGGGATCCCCAAGTATCAGTGTGTCTTTCTTCTGGCACTTCTAAATGTCAGGGTATCTTTGTTCTGGACCCCCAAGTGTCAGCTTGCCATTGTTCTGACACTCCAAACATCTACTATAATTGTGTCTCCTGTCTTTACATCAAGGCCCTTTAACAATAAAATCAGATACTTTTACTGTCATTATCCCATCACTCCATGTATGACTACAGAACAGAGCTCTGTACCCACAGCGACGCCCCGCTGCCTCCCGCCGGGCCCATCACACCCTTTATCATACAAAGTGACACCGACACCGCAGGGAAATACACTAGTGGGGACGTCTGAGCTAAATAATATGTCATCTCTTCTCTCTCTATGACAATCGTGTTTTGACAGCAGTTGAAATAACAGACAATTTGAGTGTAGCGTTCTGCGAAGGTGCTCGCCTCCCCCCGGCGCAGTGCGGCGAGATCTCTAGAAATTCCCATCAGTTCCCCTGACACGGATAGGACCCAGGATGGAGGTTTTCATTTTGTTAAAATGTTAATGTATGCGAGTTCAAGACACTCTCCGCAAATTTCCAATCTCATTCTACAAACTTCAGACAGGTAGCTGGCAAGATCTCGCAATAGATTTGGAAATGCTGTCTGTATTATGGCAAGGAGACAGCCTTAAAGGGGATGTCCATGCTTAAGCGACATTGGCCTCCTGGCTTGTGAACGCCCCGCTGCAGCTTTTCCTAAGTGTACTGCTTTGCATCCTGTGTTTTAATCTATTGATTTCCTTTTTTTTTTCGACCTGAGCCTTTTTATTCCCGTCACCTCGAGGCATACAATTAATTCTGCGGCTCTCAAAGTCTAAGATTCTGGCATTTTCGCGGAGAAGTTTTCAGCCATTTCCTGACAGATAGAGGCATTTATGTTGGTGGATAGCAAGATGTTATTGAAAAACACAAAAAGACAAAAGGGATAAAAAGGCATCTCATAAATGTTGTAGCAGATGTGCTGCAGCCCAACAGATAAGTGATATGAATGTTGAAAAACACTTCAAATAGAATCTGTACTGAAATTTTAGGTGGTAAATTGACACCACAAGCTACCTGTTGGTACCCGGAGGTAGATACATGTGTCATTGGTTACTTTCTACTGTATCTGTCAGGACCCAGATATGAACCTGCAACCTCTGCTGTGTCTGGCGGTATCTCTCCTCAATGAGCCACTTGTGATGCTGGACAGTACTCTGCCTGATTCCTTAGACAACCTTGCCTTGTGTGCTGTTTCTCTTGAACTTTGAAACCTTTGAACCCCCATGAATTTCCTATTTAAGCCATGTATTTGCACTTCCTGTTTGGCAGATTACTGTACTCTCTCCAGCCGATATTTTGCTCATGTCACTCCTACTGCTATCCGTATCTTGGCTACCCTTGCTACCTACCTTTGACTTGTTCCTCGGCTACGCTTCTGCTTGATCCCAACCTGCCACCACTTGTTACCGACCTTGGTTTGTTCCATCATTATGCTTCTGCTTGATCCCAACCTGCAGCCACTTGTTACCGACCTTTGGCTTTTTCCTTGACTATGCTTCTGCTTGATCCCGACCTGCAGCCACTTGTTACCGACCTTTGGCTTTTTCCTTGACTATGCTTCTGCTTGATCCCGACCTGCAGCCACTTGTTACCGACCTTTGGCTTTTTCCTTGACTATGCTTCTGCTTGATCCTGACCTGCAGCCACTTGTTACCGACCTTTGGCTTGCTCCTTGACTATGCTTCTGCTTGATCCCGACCTGCAGCCACTTGTTAATGACCTTTGGCTTGCTCCTTGACTATGCTTCTGTTTGATCCCAACCTGCAACTACTTGTTACCGACCTTGACTTGCTCCTTGACTATGCTTCTGCTTGATCCCAACCTGCAGCCACCTGTTACTGACCTTTGGCTTTTTCCTTGACTATACTTCTGCTTGATCCCGACCTGCAGCCACTTTTTACCGACCTTTAGCTTGCTCCTTGACTATGCTTCTGCTTGATCCTGACCGGCAGCCACTTGTTAATGACCTTTGGCTTGCTCCTTGACTATGCTTCTGCTTGATCCCAACCTTCAGCCACTTGTTACCAACCTTGACTTGCTCCTTGACTATGCTTCTGCTTGATCCCAACCTTCAGCCACTTGTTACCAACCTTGACTTGCTCCTTGACTATGCTTCTGCTTGATCCCAACCTGCAGCCACCTGTTACCAGGACAACCCCTTTTTTGGCTGCCCAGTGAAAGAGGACCAACATCAGTGAGGAAACTGGGTCGGGGGGACTCAGGAACGCATGTAAGCTTTAAGGAGAAGCCCATAGGCCACCTACCAAGGGATTGCACAGGAATATCCAGGAGCTCTGGAGGGAGGCTATCATACTACCTTATCCTGACCAGCTGATGACTCTAAGGGGAATTTATATTGACAAACGCTCATTTTCCTGTGCGTTCTGGTGAGTGTGCATTAGTTCAGCACTATTTCGCACAACGCCTGAGCATCAGGAGGATATGAAATAGAGGAGAGCACTAAAAGTCACCTTATTCTATGAACTGTTGCGTCTGTTCAATCATCTATGTATTGATTTATTTATTCATTTGATTTATTTATTCGCCTTTACTTAAGCATTTTGGTTCTGTAGCGCTGCATCTTATGATTTATATTGTTTTTAGGGTGTATGGTTACCTGATGTTCAGCTGCTATTTTACAGGTGCGCTCGTACACAAATTTCCCTTTCACCTGTTACTGACCTTTGGCTTTTTCCTTGACTATGCTTCTGCTTGATCCCGACCTGCAGCCACTTGTTACTGACCTTTGGCTTGCTCCTTGACTATGCTTCTGCTTGATCCCAACCTGCAGCCACTTGTTACCGACCTTTGGCTCTTTCCTTGACTATGCTTCTGCTTGATCCCAACCTGCAGCCACTTGTTACTGACCTTTGGCTTGTTCATTGACTATGCTTCTACTTGATCCCAAACCTGCAACCACTTCTTACCTACTCTTGGCTTGTTTCTCGACCATGCTTCAGCTTGATTCCAACCATAAACCACTTGTTACCGACCTTTGGCTTGTTCCTCACCTACACTTCTGCTTAATCCCAACCTGCAACTACTTCTTACCAACCTTTGGCTTGTTTACTGATTAAGTTTCTGCTTGATCCCCTGCTATATCTGCTACTGGGCCCCAGGACAGGATCTTCTGGACCAAAGTTTCGATATTGTCAAGGTTCTGGTACTTCCCTATAGGTCAATGAGGCCATTCATAAGAATATGAACCAAAAGTAATACAAGAGAGACAGGAAATTCTGGACCAAAATTCTAACATCTTCAAGACTCTGGTACTTCCCTGTTGGTCAGTGAGGCACTCATAGAAACATGGGGCCAACAGCGGCATAAAGGAAACAGGAGCTTCTGGACCAATTTCTAATATCATCAAGGTTCTGACACTTTCGTATTGGTCAGTGAGGCTGACCCCAGGTTGCTCACCTCCTGGTGGGGCGATCCTGTGAACTCTTACCTGGTACTAACAAGTAGTAAAGTCCAACTCCAGGACCAAGAGCTCTGGTGAATACCAGTTAATGTTTAGACCCCAAACCTCGGGTTAGCCCACGTTATCCACCAGGGTGTCTGCTTGTACACCTATCCTGCTGGTCGGTGGGAGCCTCCCTACTGCTAAAGCTACTGGCTTAAGAGCCTGATTGTGTCAGTGACCCTTACTTGTGAAAATAGCAGCATTCCCATAGAAGTCAGAGCTTTTGTCCGGAAGCTCTTGTCACTCTCATTTTGCTATTGGAACCTTTTTCTTATGGGTGGTCTCAATGATCAGTAACGAGATGCCTTGACAATGTCAGAAATATGGTATAGAAGCTCCTATCACCATCATGGCTTTGTTGGTTTCGTGTTCTTGTAGGTTGCTTTGCTGATCAATAGAAAGGTTCTAGATGTTTGATGTCAGAAACATGGTCCAGCAGCTCCTATCTCCCCCATGTTGCTTTGGGTTTTGTATTCTTATAGGTAACTAACTGTCCAATAAGGAAGTGCCATAGCCTTGACAATTTTAGAATTTTTGGCCAGATGCTCCTATCTCCTACATGTGCCTATAGGTGCTGTATTCTTTTGAGTGGTCTCACCAATCATTAGGGGAGTTCTGGAGCCTTGACAATGTCAGAGCTTCAGAAGTTTTGGTCTCCCTCATATTGCTACACGTTCTTTATTCCAATGAGAGGTTTCAATAACCAAAACGGAGGTGCCAGCGTCTTGATGATGTCAGACCTCACTGACCAGTAGGGAGCTTACAAACCTTGACAACTTGAGAGACTTGGTCCAAAAGCTCCTATTCCCCTTGCGTTGCTGTTGGTTCCGTATTGTTACAGGTAGCCTCACTGACCAATAGGAAAGTGTCAGAACCTTGATGATATTAGAAATTGGTCCAGAAGTCCTGTTTCCTTTATGCCGCTATTGGTCCCATGTTTCTATGAGTGGCCTCACTGACCAACGGGGAAGTACCAGAGTCTTGAAGATGTCAGAGTTTTGGTCCAGAAGTTCCTGTCTCTCTTGTATTGCTTTTGGCTCATTATTCTTATGAATGGCCTCATTGACCTATAGGGAAGTACCAGAGCTTTGACAATATCGAAGCTTTGGGCCAGAAGATCCTGTCTCCCTCATATTGCTATTGATTCATTATTCTTATAATGTCCTCACTGACCAATAGGGAGGTGCCAGAGGCTTGACAATGTCAGAGCTGAGGCTCAGAAGCTCCTGTCTGCCGCAAATTTCTGTTGGCTCATTATTCAAATAATGGCCTCACTGACCTATAGAAAGGTGCCCTGAGATGATGTCAGAGCTTTGGTCCAAAAGCTCCTACCTCCATCATTTTGCTAATCTTTCTGTATTCTTGTTGATGGCCTTACTGACCAGTAGGGAGGTGCTAGAGACTATACGATGTCATAGTTTTGATCTACAAGCTCCTTCAAATCTCTATTGATCCCTATTCTTATGGGCGAGGCGGTTACTATTTGTATAACAGAGACCTGTAGGTTTAGTGCAGGTGCTTTTTTTTTTTTAACAAAACATATTTCCTGCTTTTATTATATTATAAAAAATCAAGGCTGTTGTTGTTTTGTTAGTATTACTATCATGTGTTTAATTATTATAATATTATTGTTTATTTTGTGTTGGTTTCAATTTGACATGTCTCTATTACCGTGATTGACACGTTTCCCTGTGGCGCATGACCCCTTTCTTTTCCTGTTCGGCGCTTTGTTGATTTTACCATTGTGCCATAAAGAATTGTGCTGTATTCCCGGTGCTCCTCTGGACCTTGCAGCCGTATCCTCTCTTTGTTTTATTGCATACAACACACATTGGAGAAGAGGAAGAAGAGGAATTATAGGAGAGCTGGGCACAGAGCTGGGAAGAAATATTTAAAAAAGGCTCTACTGCTAGACAGAACTGCATAGATTTTGAGGGAAAAAATATATATATACACACTATATGACCAAGGTTTTTTTGGATGATTGACCATCACAACTACTATATGACCAAATGTCTGTGGACCCCGTCCAAATCATTGAGTTCAGGTCTTTCCAGTGAAGGGTACTGTTAATACTACAGCATATAAGAACAAATATGCTCTCCTAACCTCTTGTTAACAGTTTGGGAAAGGCCCTTTTCAGTTCCAGCACGACTGTGCCTTTGATGAGTTTGATGCCTTGGGTGAGTTTAGCAAGGAGGAACTCGAGTGACCTCCACAGAGCCCTGATGTCAACCCAAACACGTTTAAGGTAAAACGGAAAGTAATTTGAGTGCCATATCTTCTAATCTAACATCAGTACTCAACCTCATAAATGGTGGCCAGCTTCATAGAGAAATGGTTTGGCCAGTTTGGTGTTGGGGAACTCAAGTGGCCTGCATAGAGCCGGGACCTCAACCCTACTGAACACCTTTGGGAAGAATTGGAATGTTGATTCTGAGCCAGATATTCTCATCCAACATCAGTACCTGACCTCATTAATGGTGGCCAGCTCCGTAAAGACTTTAGATTGTACTCCCCTTGAGGGTTAGGGACTGATGTGAATGTACAATATATATGTAAAGCGCTGCGTAAATTGACGTAGCTATAATAAATAAATAAAGAATTGGTTTGACCAGTTTGGTATTGAGGAACTCAAGTGGCCTGAACCGAGCCCCAACCTCAACCCACCTGACCCCCTTTGAGATGAATTGGAATGTTATTTCAAGCCAAATATTCTCATCCAACATCAGTACCCATCCTCATAAATGGTGGCCAGATCCATAAAGACATAGTTTGACCAGTTTGGTGTTAAGGAACGCAAGTGGCCTGAACAGAGCCCCAACCTCAACCCTACTGACCCCCTTTGAGATGAATTGGAATGTTATCTCAAGCCAAATGTTCTCATCCAACATCAGTACCCATCCTCATAAATGGTGGCCAAATCCATAAAGACATGGTTTGACCGGTTTGGTGTTAAGGAACTCAAGTGGCCTGAACAGAGCCCCCACCTCAACCCTACTGAACACCTTTGGGAAGAATTGGAATGTTGATTCTGAGCCAGGTATTCTAATCCAACATCAGTGCCTGACCTCATAAATGGCGGCCAGCTCCAGAAAGACATGGTTTGACCAGATTGGTGTGAAGGAGCTCAAGTGGCCTGAAGAAAGAACCAACCTCAACCCTACTGAACACCTTTGGGGTGAGTTGGAACATGAATAGTGAATAGCAAGTCTTCTCATCCAACATCAGTATCTGACCTCACAAAAGTGTCTTTTAGCTGGACAGGCAAAAATTTACACATACACACACCAAAATCCTGTGGAAAGCCTTTCTAGGAGAGTGGAAGCTGTTATAGCTGCAAAGGTATGCCAAAAGTATTAACGACCTAGGTTTTGGAATGCAATTTCCGACAAATTAGTATAGGTGTGAAGGTCAGGTGTTCACAAATATTTGACTATATTGTGTATATCTGTGGTACTAAGCTGTGGTTTGGGAAAAGAACTCGTTGTTTTAGGGGACCCCGAGAAAAATCTCAACTAGACAATGTTCAGTGTAGATTTTTATAGAATCAAATCTAATATCGAAGTCCTGGACAGATTATTAGAGACTGAGCTCCATTAACAAAGCTCAATGTAGATCATCAAAGGATAAGATTTATTCAATGGTACATTCTTTGCAGATCATTAGAGAATCAGCTTTATAAATAAATAAAGTTATCTGTGAATTATGAGAGGATCAGATCTATAAATAGAAAAAAACTCTGTTAACAAAGTTCTCCATAGATTAATAGACAATAGGCTCTATTTCCATACAAAGGCCTATTAAACAAAAAGCTCAAATAATGGATCAAGTTATGACTAGGTTATCGGAAGTTCAGCTCTGTTAACAAAGTTCTGCATAGGTTAATAGGAAATCCACTCCATTTCTAGACAAAGATCTGTATAGACCAGCCTTTCTCAACCAGGGTGCCCAGGCACCCTGGCGTGCCATGAGGTTTCTTCAGGGGTGCCTTGGCAAAATGTCTAAAAATTGCCCAAAACTTGTATAAAAGCCAGTGGGTGGAACAAGCCGGCTTTCTAGTTACGTAAAGCCACAGGTTTTCATTGTGCACCATTACGACCTTCTAGCCACTGGCTTGCTGACAACCAATGACATCATAAGTTGATAAGGAGGATATCAGTTGCCTGCACAGCATCCTAGTTTGAACCTCGCCTGCCCATCTCCATCATTGCTGGGGTCACATTAGCTCGGTGATGGCTAAAAACTGAGGGAGAAGAGAAACCATGGAATACTTCTCAGTACCAGTGTGCAAAGGTGTATTTGCTATGGAAGAATAAACCACCTCTAATGTTGGGTGTCCTACATGTGTAGATGTTGCTATGTTATATAAATAATGGGGTGTCCTTTTAAAATTATGGACAGTCTAAGAGGCACCCCATTTTAGAATAAGGTGTCTCAAGACTGTCCATAATTTTAAAGGGTGCCTCGGGACTATCCATCATTTTAAAGGGTACCTTGACTGAAAAAAGGTCAAGAAACACTGGTATAGACTAATAAAGAAAAAGCTCTAATAGTAGATAAAGTTCTGAGCAAATTATTTGAAAATCAGGAGCACCACTGCAAGACATTCTTACATACAGGGGCAGACTGACCATTTGGAAACTCGGGCACTGCCCGAGGGCCTGGGGTCAGCAGGAGGCCCCATGAGATGCCCCTGGTACCTTTTTCATAGGCTTTTTTGAGTTTGGGCAAGGACACAGGGGCCCCATGATCCCCTATTGCCCGGGGGCTCCATGAGTTGTCAGCCCGCCCCTTCTTACGTAAATTCTGAAACTGGTCCACTAACACATCAGAGCAAGTCATTAGGAAACATTCTAGCGAAGCATTTATGGACTAGATTGTAATTATTAAAAAGCTTGATTTTGGTTGTTCTGCTCAGAAAAATGCTCGACATTCAGAAATCGAGTAAATTCCGCTTCACTACTGTCAAATAGAGCTTCGTATAAAGTTCAAATTCAAAGACTCAACTGCACTCATAGTTCCATATAGCAGCAAAGTTCTGCAGTTCTGAAAAACAAAAGGCTCTAAAGCTAAAGCTCGTTGTAGGCTATTAGAGAAGCTACTACATTTTGAGAAAAAAATTCTTGAAAGAACGTGGAAGAAAGACACTACAAAATTGCTTTTTTTCCGGCTCAAATTTCAAGCATTGCTCTAAGCTGACCTTCAGATTCAAACGAAAAGCTTTAAAACATTACATCAAGGTAAAATATTACTGGAACACTTCTAATACTGATGTTCTAGGTAGGTTCAGAGAGCTCTACTTACAGGTATAGACCTGGAAATTTTCTGAAATAGGCCCCTAATACGACAGAGACGAGTACATTTAGAAATCAGAAAAAGCTCTAATGGACAACTATGCATAAAAGGTGGTCAATTGAGCAAATGTGTGATGAACTTGGAGATATCAGTTGAAAGACCTGAGTGTATTGAACAGTTGTCTTTTATAATCTGTGTGCTATGTAAGATTTCCTGAAATAACGTGAAGTGAAGAGTACTTTCCAGTCTTAAAATAATCCAGGTCGATGTCCACTTCACAGCTTTGCATGCTCTCCATTAACAGTATCTCCGAAGTGGATTTGATTTTCCGGATATAAGTATTGAACAGCCAATTTGTCACCTAGGGATAGTTTCATTTTCCAGAGGCCATTCTCATTTTCAACGCCTTAGGGAGAGATAGAACTTCTGAGAAAGTGTGTGAAGCAGGGAGAAAAGAAAAGATAGTCACCGTTTTTTGGTCATTGGCGCCATCTTGGAAGACAGCTTCTAAAATGATTCTTATTGCACAACTCCAAATAAATATTGTTTAGTCTAGGGCAGGGGTCTCCAAACTGTCCAAGCAAAGGGCTAGTTTACTGTCCTTTGGGGTTTATAGAGGCCAGACTGTGGCCAATGGGGGTAGAAAATGCCTGGCATCAGCGCACCATCATTGGTTTTAATGGGAGGAATAGTACCCCATTGTTGATTTTGAAGAGAAGAATAGTACCCCTTTGATTGTGTCAGTAGGGGGAATGGTTCCCTGTCATTGGTGTCAGTTGGTGGAATGTGCCCCAAGGGCCAGATAAGGGCAAGCAAAGGGTCACGTCTGGCCCCAGGCTGCAGTTTGGAAACCACTGGTCTAGGAAAATGCCCACAAAGATCGGCATAAGGAAGCCTAAGATGTTCAAAGTGGCCTTTTCCCTGGCTTTTTGCATGACTTGTTCATCTTTGTTTGGCCTTTAGTGCCGTCTTGGAAGACAGCAACTTCTAAAATGATTCTCATTGCACAACTTCAATGAAATTTTGAGCCCTTTGTTGTCCAGTTGTAAAATGATCATCTCATATATATTATATTCAGCAGTAGTTAGCTTGGTATCTATTGGGTCGATGTCCACTTTACAGCTCTCTTTTAGCTGTAGCTATAAAGTGGATTTGATTTTCCAGATTTGAACTTTGAACAGACCATTTGTCACATTCAAATGGCGTTCTCATTTTCCAGAGGCTGCTCTCATTTTCAAAGCCTTAACAAGATGTGGAACTTCTGAGAAGGTATGTGAAGCAGGAAGACAAGAAGGTATAGTCTTCTTTGTTTGCCCATTGGCACCAGTTTGGAAGACAGTAACTTCTAAGATGATTTTTAGTGCACAGCTCCAATGAAATGTTGACTCCTTTGCTCTCCAGTTGTAAAATTTGTAAAGTGGTCATCTTGCGTAGCTATTTAGAAGTAAGTAGCCTGGTGCCTATCGAGTCCATGTCCACTTTTCACCTTTGCATGCTCTCCATTAACGGTATCTCCAAAGCGTATTTGATTTTCTAGATACAACCGTTGAAGAGTCAATTTCTCACTAAGGGACAGACTCATTTTCCAGAGGTCCTTGTCTTTTTTGTCATTTTCCATATTTTAGGGCAGGGTTTCTCGACCAGGGTTCCTTCAGAGATTGCAAGGAGCAACAAGCAATGAGCAATTTTTGCCTCTCTGATAAGTTCCCACTGACATCATTGGTCTTTTTAGCTGTCTGTAAAAGGGTAATTCTTTCCAATGACCACAAGTGTGAGGAGCATTCTTCCCACTGACCATCACACTAATGTATCATGAGTTGTGGATATTGTCATTTTTAGCAGGGGTTCCCTGAGACCGGAAAGTCATTTCAAGGTTGAGAAAGGTTGCCTTAGGGAGACGTGGGACTTCTGAGAAGATGTGTAGAGCAGAGAGACATGAAGGTATAATCCTCATTGTTTGGTTGGTTGGGCCAGTGGACGTTAGCAGCCTCTAAAATTATTCCTACTGTAGAAAGAAAAGAAAATGGTGGATGGTCAAGGGGAAAATGTCCTCAAAGATCTGCACTGGCCGGCCAAAGTGGTGTGCATGACTTGTTCCTTTCACCATAATAATGTGGTTTGACAATAAAGTCTCTCGCTGAACCATCAGCGCGAGTCCAATTACATTTTGAGACTTTTGCTCTCCAGTTGTAAGCTTTTAAAATGGTCATCTTACATTTTTTTTTAGAGATAATTACCTTAATGCCATTGATGTTAATGATCAAAACTTCTAAAGGTATAACTAACTCAAAGAATAAAGCCTATGACCCTATCGGGAAGATTTTCCCTCACTTCCAGTCTCATGTATGCCCATACAAGAAATAGGGGTAGCATGCATGCCCAGTAATGTTCCAGGTGTCTGTGAAGGTTCTCATTGATCCAGGTCATGGTGTATCTAGTAGTAGTTGGTCCACTGGACTTGTTCTGTCATGTTGAAGACATTTAACCGCTTCTCCAAACCACTTCTTCAGTTTCAATGGATGCCATGAAGATACTCCACCATTTATATCTACACAGGTAGACAACTTTGCCCAATCACCATGGAATTTGAGATGTTGATTGTCCAAAAACAGAATGGGAGGGATGAAAGTTTTGAAACCACTCTAGCTGCGTACAGGGGTCATATGGCTATTTTGGTGAACCGGTATTTGGTCCACTAATCTACTTGAAAGCCGACATCACCAAAGCCTTAAGTGATTGATGGTATTTCAAGAAACAGAAACCATTCTATGGTTGCTTGTGTGCCTCAGTGATGGTAGGTACTTCTACATAGTTAATAAATAAGTCAGAAAATGGCTACCTTCTGGGTGTACCTCAGGGAAGTCACATTTCCTTGGCAATCATTAAGCTGAAGGCTCTCGAAAATGGGTCTACCTACAACATGGCCGCCATGCCACCGAAACATTGGCTGTTCATGATTTAAGGGCCTTCAACAGACTAAAATTAACAAAGGATGCTCAAGGGTTCCTGATTAGTTGGTAAGTTAAATATTGGCTTTGCGTACCAAATGGCCGTGTTCAGTAGAGGTGAAAGACAAGAGTGCAACAACTATGGTATGAGTTCTGCAAATCTTTATTGACCACAACAAAAAGCCACAATAGCGGCCAACAGGTTTCAGGGGCTCGATCCCACTTCATCAGGGCTCACAGTCTCAGCCCAGAAGAGGCACTCTTGCATACTAACCAGGAGTCCCGCTATGCCTATCTGGTCGCTGTTTCTAAGCACAGGGGCTGGTGATACCAGTTTGGCAAGCAAAATGGCTGAATCTCTGTCCTCGTTGAAGTCACAATAGCAGCCAACACATTTCAGGGGCTCAGCCCCCCTTCATCAGGGCTCACAGTATCAGCCCAGAAAAGACACTGTTGCATACTAATCAGAAACCCTGTTATATCTTCGATGTTTCCAAGCAAAGGGGCCAATGATACCAACTCGGCAACCAGGAACCCTGTTATATCTTTCTTGTCGATGTTTCCAAACAAATGAGCCAATGGTACCAGCTTGGCAAGAAAAATGGCTGCCTCTCTGTCCTCGTTGAAGTCACAATAGCAGCCAACACATTTCAGGGGCTCAGCCCCCCTTCATCAGGGCTCACAGTCTCGGCCCAGAAAAGAAACTGTTGCATACTAACCAGGAACCCTGTTATATCTTTCTTGTCGATATTTCCAAACAAATGGGCCAATGGTACCAGCTTGGCAAGCAAAATGGCTGCCTCTCTGTCCTCGCCGAAGTCACAATAGCAGTCAACACATTTCAGGGGCTCAGCCCTCCTTCATCAGGGCTCACAGTCTCAGCCCAGAAAAGACACTATTGCATACTAACCAGGAACTCTGTTATATCTTTGATGTTTCCAAACAAAGGGGCCAATGATACCAACTCGGCAAGCAAAATGACTGCCTCTCTGTCCTCGTTGAAGTCACAATAGCAGCCAACACATTTCAGGGGCTCAACCCTCCTTCATCAGGGCTCACGGTCTCAGCCCAGAAAAGGCACTGTTGCATGCTAATCAGGAACCCTGTTATATCTTCGATGTTTCCAAGCAAAGGGGCCAATGATACCAACTCGGCAACCAGGAACCCTGTTATATCTTTCTTGTCGATGCTTCCAAACAAAGGGGCCAATGATACCAACTCGGCAAGCAATATGACTGCCTCTCTGTCCTCGTTGAAGTCACAATAGCAGCCAACACATTTCAGGGGCTCAACCCTCCTTCATCAGGGCTCACGGTCTCAGCCCAGAAAAGGCACTGTTGCATGCTAATCAGGAACCCTGTTATATCTTCGATGTTTCCAAGCAAAGGGGCCAATGATACCAACTCGGCAACCAGGAACCCTGTTATATCTTTCTTGTCGATGTTTCCAAACAAAGGGGCCAATGATACCAACTCGGCAAGCAATATGACTGCCTCTCTGTCCTCGTTGAAGTCACAATAGCAGCCAACACATTTCAGGGGCTCAACCCTCCTTCATCAGGGCTCACGGTCTCAGCCCAGAAAAGGCACTGTTGCATGCTAATCAGGAACCCTGTTATATCTTCGATGTTTCCAAGCAAAGGGGCCAATGATACCAACTCGGCAACCAGGAACCCTGTTATATCTTTCTTGTCGATGTTTCCAAACAAAGGGGCCAATGATACCAACTCGGCAAGCAAAATGGCTGCCTCTCTGTCCTCGTTGAAGTCACAATAGCAGCCAACACATTTCAGGGGCTCAACCCTCCTTCATCAGGGCTCACAGTCTCAGCCCAGAAAAGACACTGTTGCATACTAATCAGGAACCCTGTTATATCTTCGATGTTTCCAAACAAAGGGGCCAATGATACCAGCTTGGCAAGCAAAATGGCTCCCTCTCTGTCCTCGTTGAAGTCACAATAGCAGCCAACACATTTCAGGGGCTCAGCCCTCCTTCATCAGGGCTCACAGTCTCAGCCCAGAAAAGACACTATTGCATACTAACCAGGAACCCTGTTATATCTTTGATGTTTCCAAGCAAAGGGGCCAGTGATACCAACTCGGCA